>NW_024396817.1:0-26266 GCF_004115215.2 Ornithorhynchus anatinus
CCTTTGCTCCCGCCCTGACCTTTTCTCCCGGCCCCACTTTTCTCCCGGCCAAACCTCTGCTCCCGGCCTGATCTTTTCTCCCGGCTAAACCTCTGCTCCCGGTTAAACCTCTGCCCCCGGCCCGCCCTTTGCTCCCGGCCTGATGTTTTCTTCCGGCCTGATGTCTTCTCCCGGCTAAATCTCTGCCCCCGGCCCGCCCTCTGCTCCCCGCCTGATGTTTTCTCCCGGCTAAACCTCTGCCCCCGGCCCGCCCTTTGCTCCCGGCCTGATCTTTTCTCCCGGCTAAACCTATGCTCCCGGCCAAACCTCTGCCCCCGGCCCGCCCTTTGCTCCCGGCCTGATCTTTTCTCCCGGCTAAACCTCTGCTCCCGGTTAAACCTCTGCCCCCGGCCCGCCCTTTCCTCCCGGCCTGATGTTTTCTTCCGGCTAAACCTCTGTTCCCGGTGAAACCTCTGCCCCCGGCCCGCCCTTTCCTCCCGGCCTGACCTTTTCTCCCAGCCCCATATTTTCTCCTGGCCAAACCTCTGCCCCCGGCCCCCCCTTTGCTCCCGGCCTGATCTTTTCTCCCGGCTAAACCTCTGCTCCCGGCCAAACCTCTGCCCCTGGCCCGCCCTTTGCTCCTGGCCTGACCTTTTCTCCCGGCCTGACCTCTGCCCCGGGCCCGCCCTTTGCTCCCGGCCTGATCTTTTCTTCCGGCTAAACCTCTGCTCCCGGTTAAACCTCTGCCCCCGGCCCGCCCTTTGCTCCCGGCCTGATCTTTTCTCCCGGCTAAACCTCTGCTCCCGGTGAAACCACTACCCCCGGCCCACCATTTGCTCCCAGCCCCATCTTTTCTCCCGGCTAAACCTCTGCTCCCAGCCTGACCTGTGCTCCCGACCTGACCTTTTCTTCCTACCTAAACTTCTCTGCGGGCCTGACTTTTCTTCCGCCCTAACCTTTTCTGCGGGTCTAACCTCTGCTCCTGGCCTGACCTGTGCTCCCGACCTTACCTTTTTCTTCCGGATTAACCTTTTCTGCGGGCCTGATCTTTGCTCCCGGCCCCGCCTTTTCTGCGGTCTCCCTTTGCTCCGGCCTGCATCTTTTCTCCCGGCTAAACTTCTGCTCCCGCCCAACCTCTGCTCTCCGGCCTATTCTTTTCCCGGCTAAAACTCTGCTCCCGTTTAAACCTCTGCAGCTCCGCCGCCCTTGCTACCGGCTGACTTCCTTCCCCGTTTAAACCTCTGCCGCCAGCCCTCCCTTTGCTCCCAGCTCCCATCTTTTTCTCCCGCATCTGGACCTCTGCCCTCCGGCCCGCCCTTTGCTCCCGGCCTGATGTTTTCTCCCGGGCCTGACCTCTGCCCCGCCCGCACTTTGCTCCCGGCCTGATGTTTCTCCCGGCCTGACCTCTGCCCCCGGCCCGCCCTTTGCTCGCGGCTTGATCATTTCTCCCGGCTAAACCACTGCTCCCGGCCTGTGCCCCCGGCCCGCCCTTTGCTCCCCGGCCTGATCTTTTCTTCCGGCCTGATGTTTTCTCCCAGTTAAACCTGTGCCCCCGGCCCGCCCTTTGCTCCCGGCCTGATCTCTGCCCCCGGCCCGCCCTTCGCTCCCAACCCCAACTTTTCTACCGGCTAAACCTTTGCTCCCGGCCAAACCTGTGCCCCCGGCTCGCCCTTTGCTCCCGGCATGATCTTTTCTTCCGGCCTGATGTTTTCTCCCGGTTAAACCTCTGCCCCCGGCCCGCCATTTGCACCAAGCCCCATCTTTTCTCCCGGCTAAACCTCTGCTCCCAGTAAAACCTGTGCCCCCGGCCCGCCCTTTGCTCCCGGCCCGATCTTTTCTCCCGGCTAAACCTCTGCCCCCGGCCCGCCATTTGCTCCAAGCCCCATCTTTTCTCCCGGTTTAACCTCTGCTCCCGGTGAAACCTCTGCCCCTGACCCGCCCTTTTCTCCCGGCCTGATCTTTTCTCCCGGCTAAACCTCTGCTC
The DNA here is from genome assembly GCF_004115215.2 of Ornithorhynchus anatinus. Lineage (NCBI taxonomy): Eukaryota > Metazoa > Chordata > Mammalia > Monotremata > Ornithorhynchidae > Ornithorhynchus > Ornithorhynchus anatinus. Next base: position 1,964 of record NW_024396817.1, read on the forward strand.
CCGGTTAAACCTCTGGTCCCGAACCGCCCTTTGCTCGCGGCCTGATCTTTTCTCCCGGCTAAACCTCTGCCCGCGGCCTGACCTGAGCTCCAGACCTGACCTTTTTCTTCCGGATTAACCTTTTCTGCGGGCCTGACCTTTGCTCCCGGCCCCAACTTTTCTGCGGGGTCTCCCTTTCTCCCGGCCTGATCTTTTCTGCGGCTAATCCTCTGCACGGGTTAAACCTCTGCCCCCGCCCCGCCCTTTGCTCCCAGACCCATCTTTTCTCCCGGCTAAACCTCTGCTCCCGGGTAAATCTCTGCCCCCGGTCCGCCCTTTGCTTCCGACCGGATCTTTTCTCCCCGCTAAACCTCTGTCCCGGCCCGCCCTTTGCTCCTGGCCTGATCTTTTCTCCCGGCTAAACCTCTGCTCCCGGTTAAACCTCTGCCACCGGCCCGCCCTTTGCCCCGGCCCCATCTTTTTTTTCCCGGCTAAACCTCAGCTCCCGGTTAAACCTCTGGCGCCGGCCCGCCCTTTGATCCCGGCCTGATCTTTTCTCCCGGCTAAACCTCTGCTCCCGGTTAAACCTCTGCCCCCGGCACTCCCTTTGCTCCCGGCCTGATCTTTTTCTCCCGGCTAAACCTCTGCTCCCGGTTAAACCTCTGCCCCCGGTCCGCCCTTTGCTCCCGGCCTGATCTTTTCTCCCGGCTAAACCTCTGCTCCCGGTTAAACCTCTGCCCCCGGCCCGCCCTTTGCTCCGGCTTTATCTTTTCTTTCGGCTAAACCTCTGCTCCCGGTTAAACCTCTGCCCCCTGCCCGCCCTTTGATCCGGCCTGATCTTTTCTCCCGGCTAAACCTCTGCTCCCGGTTAAACCTCTGGCGCCGGCCCGCCCTTTGATCCCGGCCTGATCTTTTCTCCCGGCTAAACCTCTGCCCCCGGCACTCCCTTTGCTCCCGGCCTGATCTTTTCTCCCAGCTAAACCTCTGCTCCCGGTTAAACCTCTGCCCCCGGTCCGCCCTTTGCTCCCGGCCTGATCTTTCTCCCGGCTAAACCTCTGCTCCCGGTTAAACCTCTGCCCCGCGCCCGCCCTTTGCTCCCGGCTTTATCTTTTTTTCGGCTAAACCTCTGCTCCCGGTTAAACCTCTGCCCCCTGCCCGCCCTTTGATCCCGGCTGATCTTTTCTCCCGGCTAAACCTCCTGCTCCCGGTTAAACCTCTGGCGCCGGCCCGCCCTTTGATCCCGGCCTGATCTTTTCTCCCGGCTAAACCTCTGCTGCCGGTTAACCTCTGCCCCCGCACTCCTTTGCTCCCGGCCTGATCTTTTCTCCCAGCTAAACCTCTGCTCCCGGCCCAACCTCTGCTCCCGGTTAAACCTCTGCCCCCGGCCCGCCCTTTGCTCCCGGCCTGATCTTTTCTCCTGGCTAAACCTCTGCCCCCGGCCCCACCTTTTCTGCGGGTCTCCCTTTGCTCCCGGCCTGATCTTTTTTCCCGGCTAAACCTCTGCTCCTGGTTAAACCTCTGCTCCCGGCCCGCCCTTTGCTCCCGGCCTGATCTTTTCTCAGCCGGCTAAACCTCTGCCGCGCGCCTGACCTGAGCTCCAGCCTGACCTTTTTCTTCCGGATTAACCTTTTCTGCGGGCCTGACCTTTGCTCCCGGCCCAACTTTTCTGCGGGTCTCCCTTTTCTCCCGGCCTGATCTTTTCTGCCGGCTAATCCTCTGCACTGGGTTAAACCTCTGCCCCCGCCCCGCCCTTTGCTCCCAGACCCATCTTTTCTCCCGGCTAAACCTCTGCTCCCGGGTAAATCTCTGCCCCGGTCCGCCCTTTGCTTCCGACCGGATCTTTTCTCCCCGCTAAACCTCTGCCCCCGGCCCACCCTTTGCTCCTGGCCTGATCTTTTCTCCGGCTAAACCTCTGCTCCCGGTTAAACCTCTGCCACCGGCCCGCCCTTTGCTCCCGGCCCCATCTTTTTTCCCGGCTAAACCTCAGCTCCCGGTTAAACCTCTGGCGCCGGCCCGCCCTTTGATCCCGGCCTGATCTTTTCTCCCGGCTAAACCTCTGCTCCCGGTTAAACCTCTGCCCCCGGCACTCCCTTTGCTCCCGGCCTGATCTTTTCTCCCGGCTAAACCTCTGCTCCCGGTTAAACCTCTGCCCCCGGTCCGCCCTTTGCTCCCGGCCTGATCTTTTCTCCCGGCTAAACCTCTGCTCCCGGTTAAACCTCTGCCCCCGGCCCGCCCTTTGCTCCCGGCTTTATCTTTTCTTTCGGCTAAACCTCTGCTCCCGGTTAAACCTCTGCCCCCTGCCCGCCCTTTGATCCCGGCCTGATCTTTTCTCCCGGCTAAACCTCTGCTCCCGGTTAAACCTCTGGCGCCGGCCCGCCCTTTGATCCCGGCCTGATCTTTTCTCCCGGCTAAACCTCTGCTGCCGGTTAAACCTCTGCCCCCGGCACTCCCTTTGCTCCCGGCCTGATCTTTTCTCCCAGCTAAACCTCTGCTCCTGGCCCAACCTCTGCTCCGGTTAAACCTCTGCCGCCGGCCCGCCCTTTGCTCCCGGCCTGATCTTTTCTCCTGGCTAAACCTCTGCCCCCGGCCCACCCTTTGCTCCCGGCCTGATCTTTTTTCCCGGCTAAACCTCTGCTCCCGGTTAGCCCTCCGCTCCCGGCCCGCCCTTTGCTCCCGGCCTGATCTTTTCTTCCGGCTAAACCTCTGGCCGAGGCCTTACCTGTGCTCCAGACCTGATCTTTTTCTTCCGGATTAACCTTTTCTGCGGGCCTGACCTTTTCTCCCGGCCCCACCTTTTCTGCGGGTCTCCCTTTGCTCCCGGCCTGATCTTTTTTCCCGGCTAAACGTCTGCTCCCGGTTAAACCTCTGCCCCCGGCCCGCCCTTTGTTCCCGGACTGATTTTTCCTCCCGGCTAAACCTCGGCTCCCGGTTAAACCTCACCCCCGGGCCGCCCTTTGCTCCCGGCCTGATCTTCTCTCCCGGCTAAACCTCTGCTCCCGGTTAAACGTCTGCCCCCGGCCCGCCCTTTGCTCCCGGCCTGATCTGTTCTCCCGGCTAAACCTCTGCTCTCGGTTAAACCTCTGCTCCCGGCCCGCCCTTTGCTCCCGGCCTGATCTTTTCTCCCGGCTAAAATTCTGCTCTCGGTTAAACCTCTGCTCCCGGCCCGCCCTTTGCTCCCGGCCTGATCTTTTCTCCCGGCTAAAACTCTTCTCCCATTTAAACCTCTGCCCCCGGCCCGCCCTTTGCTCCCGGCCTGATCTTTTCTCCCGGCCTGATCTTTTCTCCCGGCTAAACCTCTGCTCCCGGTTAAACCTCTGCCCCCGGCCTGCCCTTTGCTCCCAGCCTGATCTTTTCTCCCGGCTAAACCTCTGCTCCCGGTTAAAACTCTGCCCCCGGTCCGCCCTTTGCTCCCGGCCTGATCTTTTCTCCCGGCTTAACCTCTGCTCCCGGCCCAACTTCTGTTCCCGGTTAAACCTCTGCCCCCGGCCCGCCCTTTGCTCCCGGCCTGATCTTTTCTCCCGGCTTAACCTCTGCTCCCGGCCCAACTTCTGTTCCCGGTTAAACCTCTCCCCCGGCCCTCCCTTTGCTCCCGGCTTGATCTTTCCTCCCGGCTAAACCTCTGCTCCCAGTTAAACCTCTACCCCCGGCCCGCCATTTGCTCCCAGCCCCATCTGTTCTCCCGGCTAAACCTCTGCTCCTGGCCAGACCTGTGCTTCCGACCTGATCTTTTTCTTCTGGATTAACCTTTTCTGCGGGCCTGACCTTTGCTCCCGGCCCCACCTTTTCTCCGGGTCTCCCTTTGCTCCCGGCTTGATCTTTTTTCCCGGCTAAACCTCTGCTCCCAGTTAAACCTCTGCCCCCGGCCCGCCCTTTGCTCCCGGCCTGACCTTTTCTCCCGGCTAAACCTCTGCTCCCGGTTAAACCTCTGCCCCCGGCCCGCCCTTTGCTCCCGGCCTGATCTTTTCTCCCGGCTAAACCTCTGCTGCCGGTTAAACCTCTGCCCCCGGCCCGCCCTTTGCTCCCGGCCTGATCTTTTCTTCCGGCCCGATGTTTTCTCCCGGCTAAACATCTCCTCCCGGTAAAACCTGTGCCCCCGGCCCGCCCTTTGCTCCCGTCCTAATCTTTTCTGCTGGCTAAACCTCTGCTTCCGGCCTGACCTGTGCTCCCGACCTGACCTTTTTCTTCCGGCCTAACTTTATTGCGGGCCTGACCTTTACCGCGGGTGTGGCCTTTGCTCCCGGCCCCACCTCAGCTACCGGCCTCACCTGTGCACCCGACCTGACCTTTTCTTCCAGCCTAAACTTTTCTGCGGGTCCAGCCTCTGCTCCCAGCCCCAACTTTGCTCTCGCCTTCTCCTCCCGGCCGACCCGTCTCCCTCAGGCTCCTGGGTCCGACCGGGCCTGACCGTTGCTACGGGCCTCCCTGGTGGCCCTCGCCTCCCCATGGGCCGAGCCCCCCGCCCCTCCCCGCCACCTGTGCGCTGTGGGGGACTGGGCGTCGCCCCATTACGGGGCCCCGTCGGCCCCCGGTCGGGTGCCCGGTGCCGCTCCCGGGATTGGAGGCTCGTCGGTGTTCTCCCGGGATCTGCCCCCCCTGCCGGGGGTGGTGTGTCTGCCTGGGTGAGTGGTAGTGGGGGAAGCCGCAGCTCGGCCGGAGGTGGGAGCTGGCTTGCTGGGTGGCTGGCTGGCTGGCTCACTCTGGCGTTTGTTTCTCTTGCCCTGCCAGGCCCGAACCACGGTGGGGCCTGCCGGCGGCACCGCTCCGGCCCACAGGGCCCGACGCTGCAGGCTGCTGCCCGCCCCTCGGCGGGGCCACCCCGACCTTAGTGGGAGAAGATGGAGAGCAACTGCACGTGAGTTGCGGGGGGTGGGGCGCCGGACACTCCGAGTTGCCTTCACCCTAGTCGCCGCCGCCGGCGTGGCAGGATCTGGCCCCGAGCGGCTGGACAGCCAGGCCCCGCCGAATCAGCCGCCTCCCCCCCACCTCCTCCTCCCTTGCCCCGACCAGCCGGATGCGTAGGAGGAGGAGGCGGAGCCAGCGGAGGAGTATTTTTCTTTTTCTTCTTCTTCTTCTTCTTATTCGTGTGGCTTTGGACTCTCCGGCCCCACCGGCACCCCCATGGGACGGCCCGGTCTTCCCCCGCTTTTCCCCGTCTTGGGCCCTCCTCTCTTGCCCTCGCCCCGGCTCTCTCCCCCTGGCCTGGCCTGGCTCTGCGCGCCCTCCCTTCTGGGCCGAGGCGCCCCCTCGGCCCCTGCCCGGCGCCGTTTCCCGCGTTTCCCCAGCCCTTGTTGGGGCCTCCTCCCGGCGGCTCCGGCCCTGCCCTTTGGCCCCGGCTCCCCTTTGCCCTCCCCCGCTGGCTTTTCGCCCGGCCCCCCTTGGTCCCGGCCTTGCCCTTTGGCCCCTCGTACCACCCTTTCCCCTCTAGCCGCCCCCGCTTGTCCTCCCGTCACCTGGCCTCGGCCTCGGGCACCGCAGTCTACCTGGCCTCCGCTTGGTCCCCGGCCTCCAGTCTTCCCAGAGCGCCCGCTGCCCTCGGCTCCGGCCCTCCCCCTCGGCCCTGGACGCCGCCACCCCTTTTCGGCTGCCGGCCTCCCCGGGCCGCCCCCCCATCGTCCCCCTGGGCTCCCGCCCTCCTCCCCTTGCCCCCCGGCTCGTCTTGGCCCCTGCCCTCCCTGGGCTCCCCCTCCTCCTCTGGGTCGGTCCCCAGCTCGCCCTACCTTTTCTCCCCGTCGGTGCTGAGCTCCTGGTCGGACCTTTTCTGCGCGTCTGACCTTTGCTCCCGCCCTACCCTTTGCTCCCGGCCCCACCTTTTCTCCCGGCCAAACCTCTGCTCCCGGCCTGACCTTTTCTCTCAGCGAAACCTTTTCTCCGGGTCTGACCTTTGCTCCCGGCCCCACCGCTTCTGCGGGTCTGCCCTTTGCTCCCGGCCTGATCTTTTCTCCCGGCCGAACCTCTGCTCCCGGCTAAACCTCTGCTCCCGGCCCGACCTTTGCTCCCGTCCTAATCTTTCCTGCCGGCTAAACCTCTTCTCGCGGCCTGACCTGTGCTCCCGACCTGACCTTTTCCTTCCGGCCTAACCTTTTCTGCTGGCCTGACATTTGCTCCCGGCCTGACCTTTTCTGCGGGTCTGGCCTCTGCTCCCACCCCCACCTTTGCTGCCGGCCAAACCTCTGCTCCCGGCCTGGCCTTTTCTCTCAGCTAAACCTCTTCTGCGGGCATGACCTTTCCTCCCGGCCTGACCTTTTCTGCGGGTCTGGCCTCTGCTCCCGGCCCAACCTTTGCTCCCGGCCTAATTTTCCTCCCGGCTAAACCTCTGCTCCCGGCCTGCCCTGTGCTCCCGACCTGACCTTTTCTTCCGGCCTAACCTTTTCTGCGGGTCTGACCTCTACTCCCGGCCCAACCTCTGCTCCCGGTGAACCCTTTGCTCCTCGGCTGCTCCGTTTTGTGTCCAGGCCTCCCCTCAGCTGTTGGGCCTCCCTTTTCCCGGCCCCGTCCCCTTGTCGCCTCGTCCCCCCACCCCCTTTTCCCCTCGTCGGACCTTTTCCTCTCGCCGACCCGTGTTCCCGGGCCCGGCTTTTTGTCGCCGCGGTCCCTTTTCTCCGGGCCTCCCCCTTTGTCCTAGGTACCCCGGGTGGCAGCCCGTCAGCTGGCGTCCCGGCCCCACCTAATGCCCGCGGCCCGCTTAGCCCTCCCGTCCTTTTGGCACCCGTACCCACTCTGTCCCCGGGCCCCACTTTCCCCCCAGCGCCCCCGCCCGTCTCCCTTCGCCCCCTGCAGGGGATCCGGGCTGCTTGCGGGCGGCCCGTCCGGTCCGCTCGGCTGGGGACAGGCGCCGCACCACAACCCCCGCTGACTTCTCCGCCCCAGGCCGGCCCGGGCCCCCGAGGAGCCCCTGCCTCACCCCTGGCTAGTTGGCCCCCTTTCCGGGCTGAGGGGGGCGTGTCCGGGTGGGGCGGGCGACTCTGATGTCCACGGACGTTGCGGGGCCTAGGCCAGGGAACCGTGGCCGCCAGAGAGGGAGGGCGGGAGGGCGGGCAGGTGCCCCGCAGCTCGGCCGGACGTGGGAGCTGGCTCGCTGGGTGGCTGGCTGTCTGGCTCACTCTTGGTTTTGTTTCTCTTGCACTCCCAGGCCCTAAGCACGGTGGGGCCTGCCGGCGGCGCCGCCCCGGCCTGCCCGGGCCCGACGCTGGAGGCTGCTGCCCTCTCCTCGGCGGGGCCACACCGACCTTAGTGGGAGAAGATGGAGAGCACCTGCACGTGAGTCGGGGGAGGGGCGGGCGGCGCCGGACCCTCCCAGTCGCCCTCACCGTCGTCGCCACGGCTGCCGGGGCAGGATCCCGTCCCGAGCGGCTGAACAGCCTGGCCCCGCCGGACCAGCCGGCTCCCCCCACCTCCTCCTCCCTTGCCCCTACCAGCAGGATGCGTAGGAGGAGGAGGCGGAGCCAGCGGAGGGGGATTCTTCTTTTTCTTCTACTTCTACTTCTACTTCTACTTCTTCTTCATCTTCTTCTTCTTCTTGTGGCTTTGGACTCTCCGGCCCCACCAGCCCCCCCACGGGACGGCCTGGTGTTCCCCCCCTTCTCCCCATCTTGGGCCCTCCCCTCTTGCCCTCGCCCCGGCTCTCTCCCCCTCCCCTGGCCTTTCCTGGCCTGGCCTGGCCTTGCCTGGCTCAGCGCGCCCTCCCTTCTGGCCGGAGGCCCCCCCTTGGTCCCGGCCTTGCCCTTTGGCCGCTCGCGCCCCCCTTTCCCCTCTCGCCACCCCCCTTGTCCTCCCGTCGCCTGGCCTTGGCCTCCGGCCCCGCCGTCTGCCTGGCCTCCACTTGGTCCCCGGCCTGCGGTGTTTCCACAGCGCCCTCCGCCCTCGGCTCCGGCCCTCCCCCTCGGCCCTCGCCGCCGCCACCCCGTTTCTGCTGCTGGCCTCCCCTTGCCCCCCCCCGCCTCTCTTCTTGGCCCCTGCCCTCCCTGGGCTCGCTGTCCTCCCCTGGGTCGGTCTCCAGCTCACCCCACCTCTTCTCCCCGTCGGTCCTGAGCTTTTCTGCACGTCTGACCTTTGCTCCTGGCTTAACCTCGGCTCCCGGCGCGACCTTTTCTCCCGGCCCCACCTTTTCTCCCATGCAAACCTCTGCTCCCGGCCTGACCTTTTATCTCAGCTAAAGCTTTTCTGCGGGTCTGACCTTTGCTCCCGGCCTGATCTCTTCTCCCGGCTAAACCGCTGCTCCCGGCTAAACCTCTGCTCCCGGCCCGACCTTTGCTCACGTCCTAATCTTTTCTTCTGGCTAAACCTCTGCTTCCGGCCTGACCTGTGCTCCCGACCTGACCCTTTTCTTCCGGCCTGACCTTTTCTGCGGGTCTAACCTGTGCTCCCGCCCTGCCCTTTGCTCCCGGCCCCACCTTTTTTCCCGGCCAAACCTCTGCTCCCGGCCAAACCACTGCTCCCGGCCTGACCTTTTCTCTCAGCTAAACCACTTCTCCGGGTCTGCCCTTTGCTCCCGGCCTGCTCTTTCCTCCCGTCCAAACCTCTGGTCCCGGCTAAACCTCTGCTCCCGGCCCGACCTTTGCTCGCCGCCTAATCTTTTCTGCCGGCTAAACCTCTGTTCCCGGCCTGACCTGTGCTCCCGACCTGACCTTTTTCTTCCGGATTAACCTTTTCTGCGGGCCTGACCTTTGCTCCCGGCCCCAACTTTTCTCCCGGCCCAACCTCTGCTCCCAGCCTGACCTTTTCTCTCAGCTAAACCTCTTCTGCGGGCCTGACCTTTGCTCCCGGCCTGACCTTTTCTGCGGGTCTGGCCTCTGCTCTCGGCCCCACCTTTGCTCCCGCCCAAATCTCTGCTCCCGGCTAAACCTCTGCTCCTGGCCCGACCTTTGCTCCCGGCCTAATCTTTCCTCCCGGCTAAACCTCTGCTCCCAGCCTGCCCTGTGCTCCCGACCTGACCTTTTCTTCCGGCCTAACCTTTTCGGTGGGTCTGACCTTTTCTCCCGGCCTAACCTTTTCTGCGGGTCTGACCTTTGCTCCCGGCCCAACCTCTGCTCCCGGTGAACCCTTTGCTACTCGGCCGCTCCGTTTTGTGTCCGGGCCTCCCCTCGGCTGTGGGCCTCCCCTTTCCCTGCCCTGTCCCGTCGTCGCCTCGCCCCCCCCCCAGCCCTCTTACTCCTCGTGGGACCTTTTCCTCTGGCCGACCCCTGTTCCCGGGTCCGGCCTTTTTTCGCCGCGGTCCCTTTTCTCCGGGCCTCCCCCTTTATCCCAGGTCCCCCGTTTCGCGGCCCGTCAGCTGGCTTCCCGGCCCCACCTTTTGCCCTCGACCCCCTTTCTCCTCCCGGCCTTCGCCTTCCCCCTCCCGTCCTTTTGGGACCCGGCCCCACTCTGTCCCCTCGCCCCACTTTTCCCCCAGCCCCCCCGCCCGTCTCCCCTCGCCCCCCGCTTTGTTTTCTTCTCCCCGTCTCGCCTTCTCCTCCCGGCCGACCCGTCTCCCTCGGTCTCCCGGGTCCGCCCGGGCCTGACCGTTGCCACGGGCCTCTCTTGTGGCCCTCGCCTCCCTATGGGCCCAGCCCCACCCCATCCCCGCCACCTGTGCGCTGTGGCGGACTCGGCGCCGCCCCATTGTGGGGCCCCGGTCGGCCCCCCGTCGGGTGCCCGGTGCCGCTCCCGGGCTTGGAGGCTCGTCGGTGTTCTCCTGGGGTCCGACCCACTGCCCCCTCGGCCCTCTACCTGAGTGGCCTCTGCGCCGCCACCCAAGGGGACGGGGGGGGCAGCGGGGGCGGGTGTCTTCCTGGGTGAGTGGTGGCGGGGAAATCCACGGGGTGAGACGCAGGCCCCTCCCGGGACCCCGGGGGTCCGGGCTTCTTGCGGCCGGCCCGTCCAGTCCGCTCTGCTGGGGACAGGCGCAGCACCGCAACCCCCACCGCCCTCCCCGCCCCAGGCCGGCCCCGGCCCCCGCGGAGACCGTGCCTCTCCCCCGCCCAGCTGGCCGCCTTTCCGGGCTGAGGGGGGGTTGGGTCCGGGTGGGGCAGGGGCGGCTGATGGCCACGGATGTCGCGGGGCCTAGTCCACGGAACCGCGGCCGCTAGAGAGGGCGGGCGGGCGGGCAGGGGCCCCGCAGCTCGGCCGGAGGTGGGAGCTGGCTCGCTGGGTGGCTGGCCGGCTGGCTCACTCTGGCGTTTGTTTCTCTTGCCCTCCCAGGCCCAAACCACGGTGGGGCCTGCCGGCGGCGCCACCCCGGCCCGCCCGGGCCTGATGCTGGAGGCTGCTGCCCGCCCCTCGGCGGGGCCACACCGACCTTAGTGGGAGAAGCTGGAGAGCACCTGCACGTGAGTCGGGGGTGGGGGGACGGCGCCGGACCCTCCGAGTCGCCCTCCCCGTCGTCGCCACCGGGGCGGGATCCCGCCCCGAGCGGCTGGGCAGCCTGGCCCCGCCGGACCGGCCGCCCCCCCCGCCCCCCCTCCTCTCTTGCCCCGACCAGCAAGATGCGTAGGAGGAGGCGGAGCCAGCGGAGAAGGATTCTTCTTTTTCTTCTTCTTCTTCTTCTTCTTCTTCTTCTTCTTCTTCTTCTTCTTGTGGCTTTGGACTCTCCGGCCCCACCGGCCCCCCACGGGACAGCCTGGTGTTACCCCGCTTTTCCCCGTCTCGGTCCCTCCCCTCTTGCCCTCGCCCCGGCTCTCTCCCCCTCCTCTGGCCTGGCCTGGCCTGGCCTGGCACTGCGAGCCCTCCCTTCTGGCCCGAGGCCCCCCCTTGGTTCCGGCCTTGCCCTTTGGCCGCTCGCGCCCCCCTTTCCCCTCTCGCCACCCCCCTTGTCCTCCCGTCGCCTGGCCTTGGCCTCTGGCCCCGCCGTCTGCCTGGCCTCCGCTCGGTCCCCGGCCTGCGGTGTTCCCGGAGCGCCCGCCGCCCTCGGCTCCGGCCGTCCCCCTCGGCCCTGGCCTCTGCCACCCCGTTTCTGCTGCTGGCCTCCCCTTGCCCCCCCCCCCGGCTCGTCTTGGCCCCTGCCCTCCCCAGGCTCCCTCTGCTCCCCTGGGCCGGTCCCCAGCTCGCCCCACCTTTTCCCCCTGTCGGTCCTGAACTTCCGGCTGGACCTTTTCTGCACGTCTGACCTTTGCTCCTTCTTAACCTCGGCTCCTGGCCCGCCCTTTGCTCCCGGCGCGACCTTTTCTCCCGGCCCCACCTTTTCTCCCGCCCAAACCTCAGCTCCCGGCCTGACCTTTTATCTCAGCTAAAGCTTTTCGGCGGGTCTGCCCTCTGCTCCTGGCCAGACCTTTTCTTCTGGCCCAACCTTTTTCTTCTGGCCTAAGCTTTTCTGCGGGCCTAACCTTTGCTCCCCACCCCACCTCTGCTCCCGGCCCGATCTTTGCTCCCGGCCTGATCTTTCCTCCCGGCCAAACCTCTGCTCCCGGCCAAACCTCTGCTCCCGGCCAAACCTCTGCTCCCGGCCAAACCTCTGCTCCCGGCCAAACCTCTGCTCCCGGCCTGACCTTTTCCCTCAGCTAAACCTCTGCTATCCGCCTCACCTTTGCTCCCGGCCTGATCTTTCCTCCCGTCCAAACCTCTGCTCCCGGCCCGCCCTTTGCTCCCGGCCTGATCTTTTCTCCCGGCCAAACGTCTGTTCCCGGCTAAACCTCTGCTCCCGGCCCGCCCTTTGCTCCCGGCCCGATCTTTTCTCCCGGAAAACGTCTGCTCCTGGTTAAACCTCTGCCCCCGGCCCGCCCTTTGCTCCCAGCCCCATCTTTTCTCCCGGCTAAACCTCTGCTGCCGGCCCCACCTTTTCTGCGGGTCTCCCTTTGCTCCCGGCCTGGTCTTTTCTCCCGGTTAAAACTCTGCCCCCGGCCCGCCCTTTGTTTCCGACCGGATCTTTTCTCCTGGCTAAACCTCTGCCCCCGGCCCGCCCTTTGCTCCCGGCCTGATCCTTTCTTCCGGCCTGATGTTTTCTCCCGGCTAAATCTCTGCCCCCGGCCCGCCCTTTGCTCCCGGCCTGATCCTTTCTTCCAGCCTGATGTCTTCTCCCGGCTAAATCTCTGCCCCCGGCCCGCCCTCTGCTCCCGGCCTGATGTTTTCTCCCGGCTAAACCTCTGCCCCCGGCCCGCCCTTTGCTTCCGACCGGATCTTTTCTCCCAGACAAACCTCTGCTCCCGTCCTGACCTCTGCCCCCGGCCCGCCCTTTGCTCCCGGCCTGATCTTTTTTCCCGGCTAAACCTCTGCTCCCGGCCTGACTTGTGCTCCCGGCCTGACTTGTGCTCCCGACATGACTTTTTCTTCTGGATTGACCTATTCTGCGCGTCTGACCTTTGCTCCCGCCATGACCTTTTCTTCCGGCCCCACCTTTTCTCCCGGCCCCACCTTTTCTCCCGGCCAAACTTGTGCTCCCGGCCTGATCTTTTCTCCCGGCTAAACCTCTGCTCCCGGTTGAACCTCTGCCCCTGGCCCGCCCTTTGCTCCCGGCCTGATCTCTTCTCCCGGCTAAATCTCTGCTCCCGGTTAAACCTCTGCCCCCGGCCCGCCCTTTGCTCCCGGCCTGATCTTTTCTCCCGGCTAAACCTCTGCTCCTGGTTAAACCTCTGCCGCCGACCCGCCCTTTGCTCCCGGCCTGATCTTTTCTCCCGGCTAAACCTCTGCCCCCGCCCCGCCCTTTGCTCCCGGCCTGATCTTTTCTCCCGGTGAAACCTCTGCCCCCGGCCTGCCCTTTGCTCCCGGCTAAACCTCTGCTCCCGGTTAAACCTCTGCCCCCCGCCCGCCCTTTGCTTCCGACCGGATCTTTTCTCCTGGCTAAACCTCTGCCCCCGGCCCGCCCTTTGCTCCCGGCCTGATCTTTTCTCCCTGCCCCATCTTTTCTCCCGGCTAAAACTCTCCTCCCGGCCCGCCGTTTGCTCCCGGCCTGTTCTTTTCTCCCGGCTAAAACTCTGCTCCCGTTTAAACCTCTGCCCCCGGCCCTCCCTTTGCTCCCGGCCCCATCTTTTCTCCCGGCTAAACCTCTGCTCCCGCTTAAACCTCTGCCCCCGGCCCGATCTTTCTCCCGGCCAAACCTCTGCTCCCGGTAAACCTCTGCCCCCGGCCCGCCCTTTGCTCCCGGCCTGATCTTTTATTCCGGCCTGAAGTTTTCTCCCGGCTAAATCTCTGCCCCCAGCCCGCCCTTTGCTCCCGGCCTGATCCTTTCTCCCAGCCTGACCTTTTCTCCCGGCCTGACCTCTGCCCCCGGCCCGCCCTTTGCTTCCGACCGGATCTTTTCTCCCGGTTAAACCTCTGCCCCCGGCCCGCCCTTTGCTCCCGTCCTGATATTTTCTCCCGGCTAAACCTCTGCTCCCGGTTAAACCTCTGCCCCTGGCACTCCCTCTGCTCCCGTCCTGATCTTTTCTCCCGGCCAAACATCTGTTCCCGGCTAAACCTCTGCTCCCGGCCCGCCCTTTGCTCCTGGCCTGATCTTTTCTCCCTGCTAAACCTCTGTTCCTGGTTAAACCTCTGCTCCCGGCCCACCCTTTGCTCCCGGCCTGATCTTCTCTCCCGGCCAAACCTCTGCTCCCGGTTAAACCTCTGCTCCCGGCCCACCCTTTGCTCCCGGCCTGATCTTTTCTCCCGGCCTGACCTCAGCCCCCGTCCCGCCCTTTGCTCCCGGCATGATCTTTTCTCCCGACTAAACCTCTGCCCCCCGCCCGCCCTTTGCTCCCGGCCTGATGTTTTCCTCCGGCCTGACCTCTGCCCCCGGCCCGCCCTTTCCTCCCGGCGTGATCTTTTCTCCCAGCCACATATTTTCTCCTGGCCAAACCTCTGCCCCCGGCCCGCCCTTTGCTCCCGGCCTGATGTTTTCTCCCGGCCTGACCTCTGCCCCCGGTCCGCCCTTTGCTTCCGACCGGATCTTTTCTCCCCGCTAAACCTGTGCCCCCGGCCCGCCCTTTGCTCCCTGCCTGATCTTTTCTCCCGGCTAAACCTCTGCCCCCGGCCTGCCCTTTGCTTCCGGCCTGATGTTTTCTCCCGGCTAAATATCTGCTCCCGGTTAAACCTTTGGCCGCGGCCCGCCATTTGCTCCCGGCCCCATCTTTTCTCCCGGCTAAACCTCTGCTCCCGCTTAAACCTCTGCCCCCGGCCCAATCTTTTCTCCCGGCCAAACCTCTGCTCCCGGTTAAACCTCTGCTCCCGGCCCGCCCTTTGCTCCCGGCCTGATCTTTTCTCCCGGCTAAACCTCTGCTCCCGGCCCATCCTCTGCTCCCGGTTAAACCTCTGCTCCCGGCCCGCCCTTTGCTCCCGGCCTGATCTTTTCTCCCGGCTAAACCTCTGCTCCTGGCCTGACCTGTGCTTCCGACCTGATCTTTCTCTTCCGGATCAATCTTCTCTGCGGGCCTGACCTTTGCTCCCGGCCCCACCTTTTCTGCGGGCCTGCCCTTTGCTCCCGGCCTGATCTTTTCTCCCGGCCAAACCTGTGCCCCTGGTTAAACCTCTGCCCCCGGCCCGCCCTTTTCTCCCGGCCTGATCTTTTCTCCTGGCTAAACCTCTGCCCCCGGCCCGCCCTTTGCTCCCGGCCTGATCTTTTCTCCCGGCTAAACCTCTGCTCCCGGGTAAACCTCTGCTCCCGGCCCAACCTCTGCTCCCGGTTAAACCTCTGCCGCCGGCCCGCCCTTTGCTCCTGGCCTGATCTTTTCTCCCGGCTAAACCTCTGCCCCCGGCACTCCCTTTGCTCCCGGCCTGATCTTTTCTCCTGGCTAAACCTCTGCTCCCGGCCCGCCCTTTGCTCCCGGCCTGGTCTTTTCTCCCGAGTAAACCTCTGCCCGCGGCCTGACCTGTGCTCCAGACCTGACCTTTTTCTTCTGGATTAACCTTTTCTGCGGGCCTGACCTTTGCTCCCGGCCCCACCTTTTCTGCGGGTCTCCCTTTGCTCCCGGCCTGATCTTTTCCCCCGCCTAAACCTCTGCCCCCGGCCCGCCCTTTGCTCCCAGCCTGATCTTTTCTCCCGGCTAAATCTCTGCTCCCAGTTAAACCTCTGCCCACGGCCCGCCCTTTGCTCCCGGCCTGATCTCTTCTCCCGGCTAAACCTCTGTTCCCGGTTAAACCTCTGCCCCCGGCCCACCCTTTGCTCCCGGCTTGATCTTTTCTCCCGGCTAAACCTCTGCTCCCGGTTAAACGTCTGCCCCCGGCCCGCCATTTGCTCCCAGCCCCATCTTTTCTCCCGGCTAAACCTCTGCTCCCAGCCTGACCTGTGCTCCCAACCTGACCTTTTCTTCCGGCCTAAACTTTTCTGCGGGTCTGACTTTTCTTCCGCCCTAACCTTTTCTGCGGGTCTAACCTCTGCTCCTGGCCTGACCTGTGCTCCCGACCTTACCTTTTTCTTCCGGATTAACCTTTTCAGCGGGCCTGACCTTTGCTCCCGGCCCGCCCTTTGCTCCCGGCCTGGTCTTTTCTCCCGGTTAAACCTCTGCCCCCGGCCCGCCCTTTGTTTCCGACCGGATCTTTTCTCCTGGCTAAACCTCTGCCCCCGGCCCGCCCTTTGCTCCCGGCCTGATCCTTTCTTCCGGCCTGATGTTTTCTCCCGGCTAAATCTCTGCCCCCGGCCCGCCCTCTGCTCCCGGCCTGATGTTTTCTCCCGGCTAAACCTCTGCTCCCGGACAAGCCTCTGCCCCCGGCCCGCCCTTTGTTTCCGACCGGATCTTTTCTCCTGGCTAAACCTCTGCCCCCGGCCCGCCCTTTGCTCCCGGCCTGATCCTTTCTTCCGGCCTGATGTTTTCTCCCGGCTAAATCTCTGCCCCCGGCCCGCCCTCGGCTCCCGGCCTGATGTTTTCTCCCGGCTAAACCTCTGCTCCCGGACAAACCTCTGCCCCCGGCCCGCCCTTTGCTTCCGACCGGATCTTTTCTCCCGGACAAACCTCTGCTCCCGGCCTGACTTGTGCTCCCGACCTGACCTTTTAATTCTGGATTAACCTTTTCTGCGCGTCTGACCTTTGCTCCTGCCCTGACCTTTTCTCCCGGGCCCACCTTTTCTCCCGCCCTGACCTTTTCTCCCGGCCAAACCTCTACTCCCGGCCTGATCTTTTCTCCCGGCTAAACCTCTGCTCCCGGTTGAACCTCTGCCCCTGCCCCGCCCATTGCTCCTGGCCTGATCTCTTCTCCCGGCTAAATCTCTGCTCCCGGTTAAACCTCTGCCCCCGGCCCGCCCTTTGCTCCCGGTCTGATCTTTTCTCCTGGCTAAACCTCTGCCCCCGGCCCGCCCTTTGCTCCTGGCCTGATCTTTTCTCCCGGCTAAACCTGTGCTCCCGGTTAAACCTCTGCCCCCGGACCGCCCTTTGCTCCCGGCCTGATCTTTTATTCCGGCCTGAAGTTTTCTCCCGGCTAAATCTCTGCCCCCAGCCCGCCCTTTGCTCCCGGCCTGATCCTTTCTCCCAGCCTGACCTTTTCTCCCGGCCTGACCTCTGCCCCCGGCCCGCCCTTTGCTTCCGACCGGATCTTTTCTCCCGGTTAAACCTCTGCCCCCGGCCCGCCCTTTGCTCCCGTCCTGATATTTTCTCCCGGCTAAACCTCTGCTCCCGGTTAAACCTCTGCCCCTGGCACTCCCTCTGCTCCCGTCCTGATCTTTTCTCCCGGCCAAACATCTGTTCCCGGCTAAACCTCTGCTCCCGGCCCGCCCTTTGCTCCTGGCCTGATCTTTTCTCCCTGCTAAACCTCTGTTCCTGGTTAAACCTCTGCTCCCGGCCCACCCTTTGCTCCCGGCCTGATCTTCTCTCCCGGCTAAACTTCTGCTCCCGGGAAAACCTCTGCCCCCGGCCCGCCCTTTGCTCCCGGCCTGATCTTTTCTCCCGGCCAAACCTCTGATCCAGGCTACACCTCTGTTCCCGGCCCGACCTTTGCTCCCGGCCCCACCTTTTCTCCCGGCCAAACCTCTGCTCCCGGCCTGACCTTTTCTCTCAGCTAAACCTCTTCTGCGGGCCTGACCTTTGCTCCAGGCCTGACCTTTTCTGTGGATCTGGTCTCTGCTCCCGGCCAAACCTCTGCTCCCGCCCTGACCTTTTCTCTCAGCTAAACCTCTTCTGCGGGTCTGCCCTTTGCTCCCGGCCTCATCTTTCCTCCCGTCCAAACCTCTGCTCCCGGCTAAACCTGTGCTCCCGGCCGGACCTTTGCTCCCGGCCTGATCTTTTCTCCCGGCCAAACCTCTGCTCCCGGCTAAACCTCTGTTCCCGCCCCGCACTTTGGTCCCGGCTCGACCATTTCTCCCCCCCCACCTTTTCTCCCGGCCAAATCTCTGCTCCCGGCCACACCTCTGCTCCCGGCCTGACCCTTTCTCTCAGTTAAACCTCTTCTGCGGGTCTGCCCTTTGCTCCCTGCCTGATCTTTCCTCCCGTCCAAACCTTCGCTCCTGGCTAAACCTGTGCTCCTGGCCCGACCTTTGCTCCCGGCCAAACCTCTGCTCCCGGCCCGAACTTTGCTCCCCGCCTGATCTTTTCTCCCGGCTAAACCTCTGTTCCCAGCCTGACCTGTGCTCCCGACCTGACCTTTTTCTTCCGGATTAACCTTTTCTGCGGGCCTGACATTTGCTCCCGGCCCCACCTTTTCTCCAGACCAAACCTCTGCTCCCTGCTTGACCTTTTCTCTCAGCTAAACCTCTTCCGCGGGCCTGACCTGTGCTCCCGGCCTGACCTTTTCTGCGGGGCTGGCCTCTGCTCCCGGCCCCACCTTTGTTCCCGGCCAAACCTCTGCTCCCGGCTAAACCTCTGCTCCCGGCCCGACTTTGGTCCCGGCCTAATCTTTCCTCCCGGCTCAACCTGTGCTCCCGGACTGCCCTGTGCTACTGACCTGACCTTTTCTTCCGGCCTAACCTTTTCTGTGGATCTGACCTTTTCTTCCGGCCTAACCTTTTCTGAGGGTCTGACCTTTGCTCCCGGCCTAACCTCTGCTCCCGGTGAACCCTTTGCTCCTCGGCTGCTCCGTTTTGTTTCTGGGCTTCCCCTCGGCTGTGGGCCTCCCTTTCCTGGCCCCGTCCCCTCGTCGCCTCGCCCCCCCACCCCGCTTACCGCTCGTCGGACCTTTTCCTCTCCCCGACCCCTGTTCCTTGGCCCGGCCTTTTTTCGCCGCAGTCCCTTTTCTCCGGGCCTCCCCCTTTGTCATAGGTGCCCCGTTTCGCGGCCCGTCAGCTGGCTTCCCGCCCCCACATTTTGCCCTCGGCCCCCTTTCTCCTCCCGGCCTCCCCCTTCCCTTTCCCGGCCTTTTTGGGCCCGGCCCCACTCTGTCCCCGAGCCACACTGTCCCCTCACCCCCCGCTTTTTTTTCCTCTCCCCGTCTCGCTTTCTCCTCCCCGCCGACCCGTCTCCCTCGGTCTCCCGGGTGTGCCCGGGCCTAACCGTTGCAAAGGGCCTCTCTGGTGGCCCTCGCCTCCCCATGGGCCCAGGCCCCCCGTCTCCCGCCACCTGCGCGCTGTGGCGGACTCGGCGCCGCCCCATTGTGGGGCCCCTGTCGGCCCCCCGTCAGCTGCCCGGGGCCGCACCCGGGCTTGGAGGCTCGTCGGTGTTCTCCTGGGGTCCGACCCCCCTGCCGCCTCAGCCCTCTCCCTGAATGGCCGCTGCGCTGCCACCCCAGGGGCCGGGGGTGGCGGCGGGGGGTGGTGTGTCTTCCTGGGTGAGTGGTGGCGGGGGAAGCCGCGGGATGAGACACAGGCCCCTCCCGGGACCCCGGGTGTCCGGGCTCCTTGCGGCCGCCCCGTCCGGTCCGCTCGGCTGGGGACAGGCGCAGCACCGCAACCCCTGAAGCCCTCTCCGCCCCAGGCCGGCCCCGGCCCCCGCCGAGACCCTGCCGATCCCCCGCCCAGCTGGACCCCTTTCCGGGCTGAGGGGGGGCGGGTCTGGGTAGGGCGGGGGTGCTGATGGCCACGGGCGTCGCGGGGCCTAGTCCACGGAACCGTGGCCACCAGAGAGGGCAGGTGAGCGGGCAGGGACCCCGCAACTCGGCCGGAGGTGGGAGCTGGCTCGCTGGGTGGCTGGCTGTCTGGCTCACTCTGGCGTTTGTTTCTCTTGCCCTCCCAGACCCGAACCCGGCCCAAACCTCTGCTCCCGGCCAAACCTCTGCTCCCGGCCTGACCTTTTCCCTCAGCTAAACCTCTGCTATCCGCCTCACCTTTGCTCCCGGCCTGATCTTTCCTCCCGTCCAAACCTCTGCTCCCGGCCCGCCCTTTGCTCCCGGCCTGATCTTTTCTCCGGGCCAAACCTCTGCTCCCGGCTAAACCTCTGCTCCCAGCCCGACATTTGCCCCCGGCCTGACCATTTCTGCGTGTCTGGCCTTTGCTCCCGGCCCCACCTTTGCTGCCGGCCAAACCTCTGCTCCCGGCTAAACCTTGGCTCCCGGCCCCACCTTTGCTCCCGGCCTAATCTTTCCTCCCGGCTAAACCTCTGCTCCCAGCCTGACCTGTGCTGCTGACCTGACCATTTCTTCCGGCCCAACCTTTTCTGCGGGTCTGACCTTTGCTCCCGGCCCCACTTTTGCTCCCGGCCAAACCTCTGCCCCCGGCTAAACCTCGGCTCCCGGCCCAACATTTGCTCCCGGCCTCATCTTTTCTCCCGGCCAAACCTCTGTTCCCGGCCTGCCCTTTCCTCCCGGCGCGACCTTTGCTCCCTGCCCCACCTTTTCTCCCGGCCAAACCTCTGCTCCAGGCCAAACCACTGCTCCCGGCCCGACCTTTGCTCCCTGCCTAATCTTTCCTCCCGGCTAAACCTCTGTTCCCGGCCTGACCTGTGCTCCCGACCTGACCTTTTTCTTCCTGATTAACCTTTTCTGCGGGCCTCACCTTTGCTGCCGGCCCCACCTTTGCTCCCGGCCAAACCTCCGCTCCCGGCCTGACCTTTTCTCTCAGCTAAACCTCTTGTGCGGGTCTGCCCTTTGCTCCCGGCCTGATCTTTCCTCCCGTCCAAACCTCTGCTCCCGGCTAAAGCTGTGCTCCCGGCCCGACCTTTGCTCCCGGCCTGATCTGTTCTCCCGGCCAAACACCTGCTCCCGGCCAAACCTCTACTCCTGGCCAAAACTCTGCTCCCGGCCTGACCTTTTCTCTCAGCTAAACCTCTTCTGCGGGTCTGCCTTTGCTCCCGGCCTGATCTTTCCTCCCGTCCATACCTCCGCTCCCGGCTAAACCTGTGCTCGCGGCCTGATATTTTCTCCCGGCCAAACCTCTGCTCCCGGTTAAACCTCTGCCCCCGGCCCGCCCTTTGCTCCCGGCCTGATCTCTTCTCCCGGCTAAACCTCTGCTCCCGGTTAAACCTCTGCCCCCGGCCCGCCCTTTGCTCCTGGCCTGATCTTTTCTCCCGGCTAAACCTCTGCTCCCGGTGAAACCTCTACTCCCGGCCCGCCCTTTGCTCCCGGCCTGATCTTTTCTCCCGGCTAAACCTCTGCTCCCGGTTAAACCTTTGCCCCCGGCCCGCCTTTTGCTCCCGGCCTGATCTTTTCTCCCGGCTAAACCTCTACTCCCGGTTAAACCTCTGCTCCCGGCCCGCCCTTTGCTCCCGGCCTGATCTCTTCTCCGGGCTAAACCTCTACTCCCAGTTAAACCTCTGCCCCCGGCCCGCCATTTGCTCCCAGCCCCATCTTTTCTCCTGGCTAAACCTCTGATCCTGGCCTGACCTGTGCTTCCGACCTGATCTTTTTCTTCCGGATTAACATTTTCTGCGGGCCTGACCTTTTCTCCCGGCCCCACCTTTTCTGCGGGTCTCCCTTTGCTCCCGGCCTGATCTTTTTTCCCGGCTAAACGTCTGCTCCCGGTTAAACCTCTGCCACCGGCCCGCCCTTTGCTCCCGGACTTATCTTTTCTCCCGGCTTAACCTCTGCTCCCAGCCCAACTTCTACTCCCGGTTAAACCTCTGCCCCCGGCCCGCCCTTTGTTCCCGGCCTGATTTTTTCTCCCGGCTAAACCTCGGCTCCCGGTTAAACCTCTGCCCCCGGGCCGCCCTTTGCTCCCGGCCTGATCTTCTCTCCCGGCTAAACCTCTGCTCCCGGTTAAACGTCTGCCCCCGGCCCGCCCTTTGCTCCCGGCCTGATCTGTTCTCCCGGCTAAACCTCTGCTCTCGGTTAAACCTCTGCTCCCGGCCCGCCCTTTGCTCCCGGCCTGATCTTTTCTCCCGGCTAAAACTCTGCTCTCGGTTAAACCTCTGCTCCCGGCCCGCCCTTTGCTCCCGGCCTGATCTTTTCTCCCGGCTAAAACTCTGCTCCCATTTAAACCTCTGCCCCCGGCCCGCACTTTGCTCCCGGCCTGATCTTTTCTCCCGGCTAAACCTCCGCTCCGGGTTAAACCTCTGCCCCCGCCCCGCCCTTTGCTCCCGGCCTGATCTTTTCTCCCGGCTAAACCACTGCTCCCGGTTAAACCTCTGCCCAAGGCCCGCCCTTTGCTCCCGGCCTGATCTTTTCTCCCGGCTAAACCTCTGCTCCCGGTTAAACCTCTGCCCCTGGTCCCCCCTTTGCTCCCGGCCTGATCTTTTCTCCCGGCTTAACCTCTGCTCCCGGCCCAACTTCTGTTCCCGGTTAAACCTCTGCCGCCGGCCCGCCCTTTGCTCCCGGCATGATCTTTTCTCCCGGCTAAACCTCTGCTCCCGGTTAAACCTCTGCCCCCGGCCCGCCCTTTGCTCCCGGCCCGATCTTTTCTCCCGGCTAAACCTCTGCTCCCGGTTAAACCTCTACCCCCGGCCCACCCTTCGCTCCCGGCCTGACCTTTTCTCCCAGCTAAACCTCTGCTCCCGGTTAAACCTCTGCACCCGGCCCGCCTTTTGCTCCCGGCCTGATCTTTTCTCCCGGTTAATTAAACCTCTGCTCCCGGTTAAACCTCTGCTCCCGGCCCGCCCTTTGCTCCCGGCCTGATCTCTTCTCCCGGCTAAACCTCTGCTCCCGGTTAAACCTCTGCCCCCGGCCCGCCCTTTGCTCCCGGCCTGATCTCTTCTCCCGGCTAAACCTCTGCTCCCGGTTAAACCTCTGCCCCCGGCCCGCCCTTTGCTCCTGGCCTGATCTTTTCTCCCGGCTAAACCTCTGCTCCCGGTGAAACCTCTACTCCCGGCCCGCCCTTTGCTCCCGGCCTGATCTTTTCTCCCGGCTAAACCTCTGCTCCCGGTTAAACCTTTGCCCCCGGCCCGCCCTTTGCTCCCGGCCTGATCTTTTCTCCCGGCTAAACCTCTGCTCCCGGTTAAACCTTTGCCCCCGCCCCGCCCTTTGCTCCTGGCCTGATCTCTTCTCCGGGCTAAACCTCTGCTCCCAGTTAAACCTCTGCCCCCGGCCCGCCATTTGCTCCCAGCCCCATCTTTTCTCCTGGCTAAACCTCTGATCCTGGCCTGACCTGTGCTTCCGACCTGATCTTTTTCTTCCGGATTAACCTTTTCTGCGGGCCTGACCTTTTCTCCCGGCCCCACCTTTTCTGCGGGTCTCCCTTTGCTCCCGGCCTGATCTTTTTTCCCGGCTAAACGTCTGCTCCCGGTTAAATCTCTGCCACCGGCCCACCCTTTGCTCCCGGACTTATCTTTTCTCCCGGCTTAACCTCTGCTCCCGGCCCAACTTCTACTCCCGGTTAAACCTCTGCCCCCGGCCCGCCCTTTGTTCCCGGCCTGATTTTTTCTCCCGGCTAAACCTCGGCTCCCGGTTAAACCTCTGCCCCCGGGCCGCCCTTTGCTCCCGGCCTGATCTTCTCTCCCGGCTAAACCTCTGCTCCCGGTTAAACGTCTGCCCCCGGCCCGCCCTTTGCTCCCGGCCTGATCTGTTCTCCCGGCTAAACCTCTGCTCTCGGTTAAACCTCTGCTCCCGGCCCGCCCTTTGCTCCCAGCCTGATCTTTTCTCCCGGCTAAAACTCTGCTCTCGGTTAAACCTCTGCTCCTGGCCCGCCCTTTGCTCCCGGCCTGATCTTTTCTCCCGGCTAAAACTCTGCTCCCATTTAAACCTCTGCCCCCGGCCCGCCATTTGCTCCCAGCCCCATCTTTTCTCCCGGCTAAACCTCTGCTCCTGGCCTGACCTGTGCTTCCGACCTGATCTTTTTCTTCCGGATTAACCTTTTCTGCGCGCCTGACCTTTGCTCCCGGGCCCACCGTTTCTCCGGGTCTCCCTTTGCTCCCGGCTTGATCTTTTTTCCCGGCTAAACCTCTGCTCCCAGTTAAACCTCTGCCCCCGGCCCGCCCTTTGCTCCCGGCCTGATCTTTTCTCCCGGCTAAACCTCTGCTCCGGGTTAAACCTCTGCCCCCGGCCCGACCTTTGCTCCCGGCCTGATCTTTTCTCCCGGCTAAACCACTGCTCCCGGTTAAACCTCTGCCCCCGGCCAGCCCTTTGCTCCCGGCCCGATCTTTTCTTCCGGCCTGATGTTTTCTCCCAGCTAAACATCTCCTCCCGGTAAAACCTGTGCCCCCGGCCCGCCCTTTGCTCCCGTACTAATCTTTTCTGCCGGCTAAACCTCTGCTTCCGGCCTGACCTGTGCTCCCGACCTGACCTTTTTCTTCCGGCCTAACTTTATTGCGGGCCTGACCTTTACTGCGGGCCTGACCTTTACTGCGGGTGTGGCCTTTGCTCCCGGCCCCACCTCAGCTACCGGCCTCACCTGTGCACCCGACCTGACCTTTTCTTCCAGCCTAAACTTTTCTGCGGTTCCAGCCTCTGCTCCCAGCCCCAACTTTGCTCCTGGCCAAACCGCTGCTCCTGGCTAAAGCTCTGCTCCCGGGCCGACCTTTGCTCCCGTCCTAATCTTTTCTGCCGGCTAAACCTCTGCTTCCGGCCTGACCTGGGCTCCCGACCTGACCTTTTCTTCCGGCCTGACCGTTTTCTGCAGGTCAGACCTTTTCTTCTGGCCTAAGCTTTTCTGTGGGTCTGACCTTTGCTCCCGGCCCAACCTCTGCTCCCGGTGACCCCTTTGCTCCTCGGCTGCTCCGTTTTGTGTCCGGGCCTTCCCTCGGCTCTTGGCCTCCCCTTTCCCGGCCCCGTCCCCTTCTCGCCTCAACACCCACGCCCTTTTCCCCTCGTCGGGACTTTTCCTTTCGCAGACCTCTGTTCCAGGGCCCGGGCTTTGGTCGCCGTGGTCCTTTTTCTCCGGGCCTCCCCCTTTGTCCTAAGTCCCCCTATTTGCGGCCCGTCAGCCAGCTTCCCGGCCCCACCTTTTGCCCTCGGCCCCCTTTCTCCTCCCGGCCTCCCCCTTTGGCCTCCCGTCCTTTTGGCGCCCGGCCCCACTCTGTCCCCGGCCCCCCTTTCCCCCCAGCCCCCGCCCGTCTCCCTTCGCCTCCCGCTTTTTTTTCTTCTCCCCGTCTCGCCTTCTCCTTCCGGCCGCCCCGTCTCCCTCGGTCTCCAGGGTCCGCCCGGGCCCAACTGTTGCCTCGGTCCCCTCTGGTGGCCCTCCCATCCCCATGGGCCCAGCCCCCCCCGCCACCTTTGCGC
>NW_024396818.1:0-47326 GCF_004115215.2 Ornithorhynchus anatinus
ACCAGAAACTGAATTCTATCCAGTATGCATGCAGTTCTGCACCTTAGTCAATCAATTGGATTGATGGAGTGCCTCCTGTGTACAGAGCACTGTACTAAGCACTTGGGAGAGTGGGCGTAAGACAGTCACATAACAAGCTTACAGTCTAGAGGGAGAGGCAGGCATCAATTTAAATACGTAAATAAGTAAATCAATGAGGGCAGATGGTTGTAGTCATCCTGGTGAGGTGGTCTGCCTATACGCCTCACCTCTCCAGATGATAGGTTTAATGTTTGGAGGAGGAGAGGGAAAATGGTGTCAGCCAAAGAAACCTATGTTGTCTGCAATCCTTCTTCTTCCTTCAGGTTTGGGGTTCAACCTGAACCCCTCCTTCTCCAGCTATGAGACAGCAGAAGCTGCAGAAGACTGAAGGGTTTGGCCACAGAAGCAGAGGGCAGGGCAAAGGTCAGGGTGAGGGAACCTGGCCCCTCACTAATCCACATGTGTCTCTTAAGGTCAGGTTCCACAACTCCAGATGTGTTTCAGTCAGGACTGGTGGAGAAGGTGTAGTGACATTTTGCTTCCATTAGACCCAAAGTATACTGCCTCCTACCCAGTGGAGAGC
This sequence comes from Ornithorhynchus anatinus, assembly GCF_004115215.2. Taxonomy (NCBI): domain Eukaryota; kingdom Metazoa; phylum Chordata; class Mammalia; order Monotremata; family Ornithorhynchidae; genus Ornithorhynchus; species Ornithorhynchus anatinus. The sequence continues at coordinate 605 of NW_024396818.1, forward strand.
TCTGCAGTGAGTCCTGTGTTTTGGAGGGAGCTGGAGGTGAGTGTTGGGAAGAAGGGGAGTACGGGTCTGTCCTGTTGGCTCAGACATAGGGTATTTGCCCCACAACCCCCTCAAAAAAGACTAGATTGTTAGGAATCCTCTATGCCTCCTTCTCCAGCTCTAAGAAAGACTAGAGACAGACAAGGTAAGAGCGATGAAACATTAAAACACAACACACATGCACAAAATAAAACCAAAATCAGTTCCTTTCCTCTTCTCTCACTCCCTTGTGTGTCAAACAGCAGGAATTAGGGCTTAGCTGGGGAAGACGTCTTGGAGGAGATGTGATTTTAGGAGGGCTCTGACGGTGGGGAGAGTGATGGTTTTTCTGCTTTACAGGGTTAGAGTGCTCTGACTACTCCTGGGGTCCAGTGTCAGCAGGTTGGATGTGGGGGTTGTGAGGAGAGAACTCAGACAGGAAAGAAAGGTGGGGTGGGGGTCAGGACAGTGATGAGAACCCCTGGAAAGCTGTTTGGAATTTGTTTCCCTGGATAAATCCTTTCATACCAGAGATTTAAACCAATCCCATCCCATATCCCCTATCCCATCCTACCCTATCTTTCCCAAAGCCATCCTCTCTTCCAATGAGCTGCTAGCGCTTCCTCCCGGGACACCTGATCTCTAACCTAGCTGTTTCCAATCAAGTGGATTACTGACGTCAGGCCGGACCCGGCCACGACCCCCTCCCCCGCCCTATATAAGCCACTAGAGCTTGAGGCTATTTGGAGTTGAGTGTGTTGGCTTTAATGCGAGGGGCTATGGATTTTAGGAGGGTAAGAGGAACGTTTTGCGGGTGAAGGAGGAGTGGAGTTTGGGGTAACTTTGATTTTGCTTTCTGGCTTGCTTACTAGGGGCTTTTCTGGGCCAGGCAATTTCCTTAAAGGTGTCCTTGGCAGGCTGTTATGTGGTTTTCCCGCGTGCCATGTGCTCGGATCCCTTGACTCTGATTGGCCGACGGGAGGTTGGAAGGGGCGGGGCCTGGGGGGCGGGGCCGCTTAGTCGACGCCCTGGCCGCCCCTCCCCGACTCTGTCCCCTCAGGTGTGCCGTGCGCCGCCTGCTCGGATCCCTCGCCTCCGATTGGTCGACGAGAGGTGGGAAGGGGCGGGGCCTAGAAGGCGCGGGAACGGGAGGGGCGTGGTCTCGGAGACCGCCCCCACCCCGCCCCCTCAGGTGTCCGCGCGCCGCGCCCCTCGCCTCCAATTGGCCGCCTGGCGGGCGGGGGCGGGGCCCGGGAAGCAAAGCCATCGATCAATCTACTGACTGAGCGTCGCAGGGGGGGCGTCCAGTACAGGCGGAGAGCGGCGGGGCCGAGATGGCTCAGGGCGGAGCGGCGGCCGCCGGACGGGGCCCGGCGCCCCTGGGCCGGTGAGTGGGTCCGGCCGGGAGCGGGCCAGCCCTGCTTCCAGTGCCGGTGCTGCTTGTTCCCATCTCTGCGAAGCACTGCGCAGGAGCGGGACGGGGGCGGGGAGGGGAGAAGGAGGGGGGCAGCGGCGGCTGCCAGGTCCGAGCCCCCCCTCTGCCCGACACTTGGCAGCTGGGGGCGAGGCAGTTCACTTCTCTGGGCCTCAGTGACCTCATCTGCTAAATGGGGATTAACTGGGAGCCTCCCTTGGGACAGCCTGGTCACCCTGCGTCTCCCCCAGCACTTAGAACAGTGCTCTGCACATAGGGAGCACTTAACAAATACCAACATTATTATTATTATTATCAGCACCTGAGTGTGAGCCTCACGGGGGACAACCTGATGACCCTGTCTCTCCCCCAGCGCTTAGAACAGTGCTCTGTACATGGGAAGCGCTTAACAAATACCAGCATTATTATTATTATTATGAAATGGGGATTAAGACTCTGAGCCTCACGTGGGACAACCTGATGACCCTGTATCTCCCCCAGCACTTAGAACAGCACTCTGCACATAGTAAGCGCTTAACAAATACCAATATTATTACTATTATTATCAGCACCTGAATGTGAGCCTCACGTGGGACCACCCGATGACCCTGTATCTCCCCCAGCGCTTAGAACAGTGCTGTGCACATAAGAAGCACTTAACAAATACCAACATTTTTATTATTATCAGCACCTGATGACCTTGCATCTCCCCCAGTGCTTAGAACAGTGCTCTGCACATAGGAAGCGCTTAACAAATGCCAACATTATCATTATTATTATTGGAGGTATAATCTGTCCCCTTTCCTGACCTTATTCATGCCTGTGAGGGACGTGGGTAGTGGGGGAAGGGCTTAACACCCCATTTCAGAAGGCTTCTTGGCCACTCAAACTGCCTCTTTATTCTCCAGCCTTTCTCTGTGGCTGTGGAAATTCCAAGAGTCACTTCCTTCCTGCGGTTAATCAGTGGTGTTTACTGAGTGCTTACTATGTGTAGAGCACTGTACTACATGGTTAGGAGAGTACAGTACAACAGAATGAACCGACATGTTCACTGCAGCCCTGACTCACCACCTTAACAGATCTGTCCCCACTTTTCTGCTCTCCTTCCCTTACACCTTCAAGATATGCTTGTCTCCCACAAGCTACCAGAGTTCCCTTTCAATCTTATAAGCCAGCATCAGTTGAATGTAAGGATCTAAGTGGACAGTTATACACCTAATTGTTGTGGGGTGTATAGTTCAGTGTTTGGTGGGTGTGCCTAAGTGCACGGGTGAGTTGAAAAGGTAAATAAGGTGTGTGTGTGTGTGTCTGTGTTTGGTGGGGCTGGTCGTGGGGAGGATGTGAGTTTTAGTCAGGGAAGGCTTACTGAAGAAGAAACAACTTCAGTAGGGCACTTTAAGTTTTGGTCGACCACTGATATGTCCACTATGTAGGTGGGAGGCTGTGTGAATACGTTGGGATGGATGTGGCCCACGTGAGACATGATGAGGAGGCTGGATCTTGCAGGAGCTTCCTAAACTCATCTCAGAGCCAACTGGAGGTGGATGTCTAAGGGGCCCTGGTGATGGGAGGAGAGGAACCAGCCACTTTACCTACCAGACGCTTCTTATACTCCCTGGCTGTGAAGACTGTTCTTCCTTTAGGGCGGGTGCAGAGGAGCTGAGTTTCCATCTCTAAGGGAACGTGATGGGGGCATGTGTGGATGATTAAAGGTTATGACAGGAAAGGAAGGAGGTGGTGAGCAGAGGGGCCTATCACTCTCAGCATTAAGACTAGTTCTACAATCTGGGGCTAAGGCTTTATGGAGGGAACTGGTTTTGCCGGGCTTGCCTGTGGGGCTGAGAAGATCCAGGACTCTTAATTCTATAGATGGGTTAATCCTCCCTGAACGCACAGTCCTTTCCACAGGGTCACCCTGTACATCCTTAGTCCCTCCAGAGCTGGAACTCCTCAGTGGCTGTCTCTGAGGGAGTTGGGCAGGTGCAGGGGAGTGGTGGGGGGGGCAATTTCGGGTTAAGAGTGAAGCTGGCCTCCTTGCAAACTGGCCTTTCAGGTTTGGCCCTCGAACCCTTTTTGTTGAGGTTTCGGCCCCCGCAGCATTTCCCTTGCAGGTTTGACACCAAATTCTTTTCTTTCCAATTTGGGCCCCACAGCCTTTGCCTTGCAGGTTGGGCCCTGTACCCATTTCATTCCAGTTCAGGCAAGGCAGCCTTTGCCTTCAGGTTTGGCCCTGAAGACTTTTCGTTCCAGTTTGGGCCAGGCAGCCTTTGCATTGCAGGTATGGCCCCAAACCCTAACCTTTTCCCGTAGCTTATCCATTTTCCACAATCTAACCTTTTCCCCTGGCCTACCTTCTCCCTTGCCTAACCTTTTCCCCAGTTTACCCTTTTCCCTTGGTCTAACCTTTTCCCCTAGCCTAAGCTTTTTTCTGACCTAACCTTTTCCCCTAGCCCAACCTTTTCCCCTAGCCTAATCTTTTCCCATAGCCTAAGCTTTTTCCATAGCCTAACCTTTACCCGTAGCCTAACCTTTGTCCTAACCTAAGATTTTCCCCTAGCTTATCCATTTCCCATAGTCTAACCTTTCCCCTGGCCTAAACATTTCCCCTAGCCTCAACATTTCCCATAGGCTAATCTTTTCCCCTAGCCTAACCTTTTCCCTTGGCCTAATCTATATTCCTGACCTAACCTTTTCATCTGGTCTAACCTTTTCCCCTGGCCTACCCTTTTCCCCTGGCCTAACCTTTTCCCTGAGCCTAAACTTTTCCCTTAGCCTATCCTTTTCCCTGGCCTAAACTTTTCTCGGGGCCTAACCTTTTCCCCTAGGCTAAGCCATACGCCTAGCCTAATGTTTTCCCCTTTCCTAACCCCTTCACCTAACCTAAGCCTTTGCCCTTGCCAAAGCTTTTCCCCTAGCCTAACGTTTTACCTTAGCTTAATGTTTTCCCCTAGCCTAACCCTTTGGATTAACCTTTTCCCCTAGCCTAACCTTTTCCCCTGGCCTAACTTTTTACCCAGCTTAAACTTTTCTCCTGGCCTATCCTTTTCCCCTACCCTTAGCTTTTCCCCTATTCGAACCTTTTCCCCTGGCCCAGCCCCCTCCCCGAGCCTTACCTTTCCATTGAGGTAACCATTTTCCATAGCCTAACGTTTTACCCTAGCCTATTTACCCTAGCCAAACCTTTTCCCCTAACCTAGACTTTAGACCTTGCCTAACCTTTAGCCCTCGCCTAACCCTTTCCCCTGGCCTAAACCTTTCCCCTCACCTAACCTTTTTCCCTCGCCTAAACCTTTACCCTTCGCCTAACCTTTCTCCCTTGCCTAACCTTTCCCCCTACCCTAACATTCTCCCCTATCCTAATCTTTTCACCTGACCTAATCTTTTCCCCTGGCCTAAGCTTTACCCTGGCCTAATCTTTTTCCGTATCCTAACCTTTTCCCCTAGCCTAACATTTTCCCTAGGCTGACCGTTTCCTCAGCCTAACCTTATCCCATTGCTTAACCATTTCCCATAGCCTAACCTTTTCCCGTGGCCTAACATTTTGCCCTTGCCTAACCCTTTCCCCTATCCTAACCTTTTCCCCCAGCCTAAAAGTTTCACCTAGCCTAACCTTGTCCAATTGCCTAACCCTTTCCCCAGCCTAAGCTTTTCCCCTAACCTAAACTTTTCACCCTGCCTAACCTTTTCCCCTCGACTGATGTTTTCCCCAACCTATTACCCCCCTAGCCTATCCTTTACCCCTGGCCTAATCTTTGCCCCGGCCTAACCTTTGCCCCTGGCCTAACCTTTGCCCCTGGCCTAACTTTTCCCCTAGCCTAATGTTTACCCCTAGCGTAACCCTTCCCTAGCCAAATCTTTCCCCTTGCCTATCCTTTTCCCCTAGTCTAACCTTATCCAATAGCCTATCCTTTTCCCCTGGCCTAACATTTTCCCTTAGCCTAATATTTTCCCCTAACTTAAACTTTACACCTTGCCTAAACTTGTCCCGTAGCCTACCTTTCTCCCTGGCCTAACCTTTTCCCCTGTCCTAAGGTTTTCCCCGGCCTAACCTTTTCATCCAGCCTAACCTATTCCCCTAGCCTTACCTTTCCCCTTAGCCCAATGTTTTCCCCTAGCCTAACCTTTACACCAAGACCAACCTATCTCCTGCCCTAACGTTTCCCCTAGCCTAACCTTTTCCCCCTAGGCCATCCTTTTCTCCGAAAATAACCTTTTTCCTGGCCTAAACTTATCCCATGGCCTAATCTTTTCTCCTAGATTAACCTTTTCCCCTAAACTAGCCTTTTTGCCTACCCTAACCTTTTTCCTTAGCCTTAACCTTTCCCCTAACCAAACCTTAGTAGCTAGCCTAATCTTTTCCCCTAGCCTAACCTTTTCCCTTGGCCTAACCTTTTCCGGTGGCCTAACCTTTTCCCCAAACTAACCTTTTACCCTAGCCTAACCTTTTACCCTAGTCTAACCCTTACACCTAACCTAACCCGCTTTTCCCATAACCTGATCTTTACACCTAGCCTAACCTTTTCCCAAAGTTTTACCTTTCCCCTTGGCCCTAACCTTTCCCCCTGGCCTAACCTTTTCCCCTAGCGTAACCTATTCCCCGACTTAAAATTTTCCCAGGTCCTAATATTTTCCCTAGCCTAGCCTTTCCCCTAACATAAACTTTACACCTTATGTAATCTTTTCCAGTAGCCTCACCTTCCCCCTCGCCTGACCTTTTCCCTTGCCTAAACTTTTGCCCTAGCCTAACATTTTCCCTAATGTAACATTTTCCCCTGCCCTAAATTTTGCCCCGCCCTAAGCTTTTCCCCTAGCCTAACCTTTTCCCCTAGATTAAACTTTTACCCTAGCCTAACCTTTTATCTTAGCCTAAGCTTTTCCCTATCCGAACATTCACACCTAGTTACCCTATATCTACCCCAGCGCTTAGAACAGTGCTCTGCACATAGTAAGTGCTTAACAAATACCAACATTATTATCCTGCTTTTCCCCTAACCTAATGTTTAAACCTAGGCTAACCTTTTCCCAAAGGCTTACCTTTCCCCCTTGCCTAACTTTTTCCCCTAGCATAACCTATTCCCCGACTTAAACTTTTCCCATGGCCTAGCCTTTTCCCCTCGCCTAGCCTTTTCCCTAACATAAACTTTACACCTTGCCTAACCTTTCCCCTCGCCTAACCTTTCCACTCTCCTAACCTTTTGACCTAGCCTAACATTTTCCCTGATATAACATTTTCCCCTGCCCTAAACCTTTCTGCTGACCTAAGCTTTTCCCTTAGCCAAATATTTTCCCCTAGCCTAACCATAAACCATAGCCTAACCTTTTCCCTGACTTATCATTTTCCCCTAGCCTAAACATTTCCCCTAGCCTAACCTTTCCCTTGCATAATCTTTCTCCTGGCCTAAGATTTTCCACTTGCTTATCCATTTCCCATAGTCTCACCTTTTCCCTATCCTAACCATTTCCCCTAGCCTAAACATTTCCCCGAGACTAACCTTTTCCCCTGGCCTCACTTTCTCCCTGGCCTAACCTTTTACGCTAGCCTAACAATGGGCTAAGTTCATGAGTTCGAATCCCAGCTCTGCCACTTGTCGGCTGTGTGACTGTGGGCAAGTCACTTAACTTCTCTGTGCCTCAGTTCCCTCATCTGTAAAATGGGGATTAAGACCGTGAGCCCCACGTGGGACAACCTGATTCCCCTATGTCTACCCCAGCGCTTAGAACAGTGCTCGGCACATAGTAAGCGCTTAACAAATACCAACATTATTAATTACCATAGCCTAACCTTTTCCCTGACCTACCCTTTTTACCCAGATCAACCATTTTCCAAAGCCTACCCTTTCCGTGGCCTAACCTTTTCCCCTAGCCTTACCTCTCCCCTAGCTTAAATCTTTTCCCCTAGCCTAATCTTTTCTCCTAGCCTAACCCTTTCCCCTAGCCTAAGCTTTTCTCCTAACCCAACCTTTACAGCTAGGCTAACCTGCTTTTCCCCTCACCTAACCTTTACACCTAATCTAATCATTTCCCGAAGGCTTAACTTTCCCCTGGCCTAACCTTTCCCCCTGGCCTAACCTATCAGCCTGGCCTAACCTTTTCTCCTAGCATAACCTATTCCCTGGCTTCAACTTTTCCCATGGCCTAACCTTTTCCCCTGGCCTATCCTTTTCCCTAGCCTAACCTTTCTCCTAACCTAAATTTTACACCTTGCCTAACCTTTTCCCATAGCCTGACCTTTCCCCTTACCTAACCTTTTGCCCTAGCCTAACCTTTTCGGTTTTCCCGTAGCCTAACCTTTCCTCTCGCCTAACCATTTCCTCTAGCCTATCCTTTTCCCCTCGCCTAGTCTTTTCTCCTAGCCTAAGCTTTCCCCCTGGCCTTTCCTTTTCCCTGCGCTAACCTTTTCCATGACCTAAGCTTTTCCCCGACCTAACCTTTACCCCTAGCCTAAACCTCTTCCCCTAGCCTAAACCTCTCCCCTAGCTTAATCTTTTACCCTAGCCTAATTTTTCCCTAGCCCAACCCTTTTCCCTAGCCTAAGCTTTTCCCCTAAACTAATCTCTACACTTAGCCTAACCTGTTTTTACACTAACCTAACATTTACACCTAGCCTAACCTTTTCCCAAAGGCTTAACTTTCATAACCTTTCTCCCGACCTAACCTTTTCCCCTAGCATAACCTTTTCCCCGACTTAAACTTTTCCCATGGCCTAGGCTTGTCCCCTGGCCTATCCTTTTCCCTAGCCTAACCTTTCCCCTAACCTAAATTTTACCTCTTGCCTAACCTATGCCTTTCTGGCTTGGCCCCTAGGCCTTCGCGTTCCAGGATTGGCTCCCCCGCTTTTGCCTTCCAGGCCTGTCCCCGAGCCTTTCTGGTTCCAGGTTGGGCACCCTGGCCTTTGCCTTCCAGGTTTGGCCCTGAATCTTTCTTGTTCCAGGTTTGGCCCCCCGCTTTTGCCTTCCTGGTTGGGCCCCCCGGCCTTTTTCTTCCCGACCTGGCCTTGAACCCTGCTTGCCCCGGTTTGCCCCCCAGCCTTTCCCTTCTGGGTTGGGCACCGCCACCCCCACCTTTGCCTTCCAGGCCTGTCCCGAAGATTTCTTGTTCCCGGTTGGGCACCCCGGCCTTTGACTTGCAGGGCTGTCCCTGAACCCATCTCGTTTCAGGTTTCCCCTGCCTAACCTTCCCCATCCTATCATCTTTACCAGGCCTTACCTTTTCCCCTAGGCTAACTTTTCCCCAGCCTAACGTTTTTGCCTAGCCTAACCTTTTCCCTTGGCTTAACCTTTCCCCCAGGCTAACATTGTCCCTTGGCCTATCCTTTTCCCTGACCTAACCCTTTCCCCTGGCCTAACCTTTTCCCTTAGCCTAAACTTTTCCTCCAACATACTCTTTTCCCCTAGCCTATCTTCTTCCCAGCCTAAATTTTTCCCATAGCCTAACCTGACCCTGAGCCTGACCTTTACCATAGCCTAACATTTTTTCTAGACTAAACTTTTCCTTGGCCTATCCTTTTCCCTGACCTAAGCTTTTCCGGTAGCCTTACCTGTTCCTCTGGCCTAATGGTTTACCCTGGCCTAACTTTTTCCCTGGCCTAACCTGTTTCCCTGGGCTAGCCTTTTCCCCTGGCCTAGCCTTATCCCCCAGTCTAACCTTTTCCCCCAGCCTAACCTTTTCCCCCAGTCTAACCTTTTGTCCTCGCCTTACCATTTCCCCTGGCTCAGCCATTTCCCCTGGCCCAACCTTTTACCTTGCCCTAACCTTGTCCCTTAGCCTAACGTTTCCCCCTAGCCTAACGTTTTCCCCTAGCCTAACATTTTCTCCTAGCCTAACCTCTTCCCTTGGCCAAACCTTTTCCCAAAGCCTAACCTGACCCCTAGCCTAACCTTTATCCTAGCCTAAACCTTTCCCCTAGCCTAACCTTCTCCCTGGCCTCACCTTGTCCTCTAGCCTACTATTGTCCCCTCGGCTAACGTTATCCCCTCGCCTAAACCTTTTAATAATAATAATAATATTGGTATTTGTTAAGCGTTTACTATATGCAGAACACTGTTCTAAGCGCTGGGGTAGATACAGGGTAATCAGGTGACAATCACATGAGGCTCACAGTCTTAATCCCCATTTTACAGATGAGGTAACTGAGGCACAGAGAAGTTAAGTGACTTGCCCACAGTCACACAGCTGACAAGTGGCAGAGCCGGGATTCAAACTCATGACCTGTGACTCCCAAGTTCATGCTCTTTCCACTGAGCCACGCTGCTTTTCCTAATGTTATCCTCTAGCCTAACCTTTCCCCTAGCCGACTCTTTCCCCTATGCTACTCCTTCCCCTAGCCTAACCTCTTCACCTAGCCTAACTTTTTCTGCTAGCCTAAACTTAACCCTGGCCTTAACTTTTCACCTCATCTAACATTTTACCCTGGCCTAAGCTTTTCCCTTGGTTTAACATTTGCCCCTAGACTAATTTTTTTACCCTGGCCCAACATTTTCCCCTGGCCTAAAATGTTCTCCTAGCTTAACCTTTCCCCTTTTCTAACGTTTTCCCGCAGCCTAACCTTTTCCCTTGGCTTAGCATTTTCCCATAGACTAACCTTTTCCCCTGGTCTAACCTTTTCTACCAGCCTAACTTCTCCCCCTAGCCTCAATTTCCCCCTCACCTAAACTTTTCCCCTCTCCTAACCTTTTGCCCTTGCCTGACCTTTTCCCCTAGCCTAACGTTTTTGCCAGACCCAACATTTTCCCATAGACTAACTTATCACAAGCCTAATGTTTTTGCCTAGCCTAACGTTGTTTCTTGGCCTAACCTTTTCCCCCAGCCTTCCTTTGCACTAGCCTAACGTTTTTACCTAGCCTAACCTTTTCCCTTGGCCTATCCTTTCCCTGACCTACCCTTTTCCCATAGCGAAACATATTCCCCTGGTCTAACGTTTTGCCATAGCTTAACCTGACCCCTAGCCTAACCTTTCCCCTAGCCTAAGGCTTTTTCCTAGACTAACCGTTTCCCTTGGGCTATCCTTTTCCATGAAATAACCTTTTCCCCTACCCTAACCTATTCCCCGGGCTAACCTTTTCCCCTAGCCCCACCTTTTCCCCTAGCCTAATCTTTTCCCGTAACCTAACCTTTCCCTTGCCAAATCTTTCTCCTGGCCTATCCTTTTCCCCTAGCTTATTCATTTCCCATAGTCTAACCTTTTTCCTGGCCTAACCCTTTCCCTTAGACTAAACATTTCCCTTAGCCTAAACTTTTTCTCTGACCCAACCTTTTCCCAAGGCCTAACCTTCTCCCTGGCCTAACCTTTTACCCTAGCCAAACCTTTTCCCTTAATCTAAACTATAGACCTTGCCTAACCTTTTCCCATAGCCTATCTTTTCCCCTCGACTAACCTTTTCCCCTTGCCTAACCTTTCCCCCTGGCGTAACCTTTTCACCTGGCCGCATCTTTTCCCCTGGCCTAAGCTTTGCCCTGCCTAACATTTTTTCTGTATCCTAACCTTTTCTCTTAGCCTAACATTTTCCCTAGCCTAACCGTTTCCCCAGTTTAACCTTATCCCATTACCTAACCATTTTTCCTTGCCTAACCTTTTTCCTTGGCCTATCCTTTCCCCTGGCCTAACCTTTGCCATGGTCTACCCTTTTACCCTGGCCTAACTTTTTCCCTTAGCTTAACCATTTCCCATAGTCTAACATCTTCACCTAGCCTAACGTTTTCCCCCGGCCTAGCCTTTTCCCCTAACCTAACCTTTTCACATTGCCTAACCCTTTCCCCTAGCCTAAGCTTTTCCCCTAACCTAAGCTTTTCCCCTAACCTAAAGTTTTCACACTGCTTATCCTTTTCCCCTCGACTAATGTTTTCCCCAACCTAATATTTCCCTGGCCTAGCCTAACCTCTTCCCTGGCCTAACCTTTTCCCTTAGTCTAAACATTTCCCCGAGACTAACCTTTTCCCCTAGCTTAACTTTTCCCCTAGCCTAATCTTTTCCCTTAGCCTAACCCTTTCCCCTAGCCTAATGCTTACCCCTAGCCTCACCTTTACCCAGCCAAATCTTTCCCCTTGCCCAACCTTTTCTCCTATTCTAACCTTTTCCAATGGCCTATCCTTTTCCCCTGGCCTAACATTTTCCCTTAGCTTAATCTTTTCCTCTAACGTAAACTTTACACCTTGCCTAAACTTATCCCGTAGCCTAACCTTTGCCCTCACCTAACCTTTTCCCCTAGGTTAACCTTTTCCCATAGCGTAACCTTTCCCTTGACCTAAACCTTTCTTCTAGCATAACCTCTTACCCGGCCTTACCTTTTCTCCAGCCTATCCTTTTCCCGTAGCCTAACCTTTTCCCGGAGCCTAATCTTTTACCCTAGCCTAACCTTTTACCCTAGACTAACCCTATGCCCTAGCCTAAGCTTTTCCCTGAACTAAAACTTTACATCTAGCCTAACCTGCTTTTCCCCTAACCCAACCTTTACACCTAGCCTAACCTTTTCCTGAAGGCTTACCTTTCCCCTGGCCTAACCTTTCCCTCTGGCCTAACCTTTCCCCTAGCATAACCTAGTCCCTGACTTAAACCTTTCCCCTGGCCTATCACTTTTCCTAGCCTAAAATATCCCTTAACCTAAACTTTACATCTTGCCTAACCTATTCCTTCCTGGCCTGGCTTTGCTTTCCAGGTTTGGCCCACCTGCCTTTGCCTTGCAGGTTGGACCCCTCCCCGCTTTTGCCTTCCAGGCCCAGGTCCCAAGCCCATCTCGTGCCAGGCTTGGCTCTACCCGCATTTGACTTCTCGGCCTGGCCTCGAAGCCTTCGCGGTCCAGGTGTGCACCCGCTCCTCCCCGCCCCAGCCTTTGCCTTCCCAGCCTGGCCCCGAAGCTTTTGCTCTCCAGGTTTGGACTCCCAGCCTTTGCCTTCCAGGTTAGATGTCCCACTCCATTCCTTCCAGGCCTGGCCCCGAACACTTCTCATTCCAGGTTCGGCCCCCAGCCTTTGCCCTCCCGACCTGGCCCCGAACACTTGTCGTTCCAGGTTGGGCCCCGCAGCCTTTGATTTCCAACCCTGGCCCCGAACCCTTCTCGCTCCAGGTTGGGCTCCCCACCTTTGCCTTCCTGGCCTGGCTTAGAATCCTTCTCTTTCCAGGTTTGGCGCCCCTGCCTTTGCCTTCCAGGTTTGGCCCCAAACCTTTCTCATTCCAGGTTGGACCCCCCCGCCCCACCATTGCCTTCCAGGCCTGGCCCGAAGCCTTCGTCTTCTAGGTTAGGCTCCCCAGCCTTTGCCTTCCCAACCTGTCCCCAAAGCCTTCCTGTTGCTGGTGTGTCCCCCCCACTGCCTTTGCCTTCCCGGCCTGGCCCCAAAACCTTCTCGTTCCAGGTTCGGCCCCCCAGGTTTACTTTCCAAGCCTTGTCCCAAAGTCTTCTTGCTCCAGGTTGGGCCCCCGAGGCTTTGCCTTCCAGGCCTAGCCCTGACCCTTCTCGTTCCAGGTTTGGCACCTCTGACTTTGCCTTCCAGGCCTGGCTCAGAAGCCTTCACGTTCCAGTTTGGGCCCCCCGCCTTTGCCTTCCCGACCTGGCCCAGAAACCTTTCGTTCCTGGTTGGGCCCCTCCGTCTTTGCCTTCCAGTTTGGACTACCCCTCCTTTGCCTTTCAGGCCTGGCCCCAAACCCTTTTCATTCCAGGTTGTGCCATCGCCGCCCGCCCCCCGCCTTTGCCTTCCAGCTTGTCCCCCCTGCTTTTGCCTTCTAATTTGGGGCCCCCTCCCACCTTTGCCTTCCACGCCTAGCCCTGAACACTCTCGTGCCAGGTTTGCCCGCCATCCCCCCCCGCCACTTTTGCCTTCTCGGCCTGGCCGTCCATCTTTGCCTTCCAGCCCTGGCCCCAAACCCTTCTTGTTCCGGTTGGTCACCCCTGACCATTGCCTTCCAGACCTGGCCCCCAAGCGTTCTTATTCCAGGATGAGCCCCCCAGCCATTGCATTCCAATCCTGGCCCCGAATCCTTCTCCTTCCATGTTTGGCACTGCCGCCTTTTCCTTCCAGGCCAGGCCCCGAATGCTTCTTGTTCCAGGTTGGACCACCCCCAGCCTTTGCCTTCCCAGACTGGCCCCCAAGCCCTTATCGTTCCAGGTTGGGTCCCCACACCTTTGCCTTCGAGGCCTGTCCCCAAAGCCTTCTCGTTCGAGGTTGGGCCGCTCCACCTTTGCCTTCCAGGTTGGACTCTCCATCTGTTGCCTTCCAGGCCTGGTCCAGAGCCCTTCTCGTTTCAGGTTTGCCCCCTCCCCCCGTCTTTGCATTCGAGGTTGGACACCCCCACCATTTCCTTCCAGGCCTGGCCCCAAACCCTTTTGTTCCAGGTTGCACCACCTCGCCCCCAGCTGGCCTTTGCCTTCCAGGTTGGACCCACCCCGCCTCTGCCTTCCAGGCCTGGCCCTGAACCCTTCTGGTTCCAGGTTTGCCCCCCCCCCAGCGCCCACCTTTACCTTCCCGGCCTGCCTCTGAAGCATTTACATTCCAGGTTTGCCCCCGCCAAGCATTTGCCTTCCTGACCTGGCCCCATAACCTTCGCGTTCCAGCTTTGGCCCCCCCAGCCTTTGTCTTCTAGGTTGGATGCCCCCCTCCTTTTCCTTCCAGTTCTGGCCCCAACCCTTCTCATTCCAGGTTGGACTCCCTAGCCTTTGCCTTCCCGACTAGATCCCAAGCACTTTTCGTTCCAGGTTGGGTCCTCCAGCATTTGATTTCCAGACCTGGCCCCGAACCCATCTCGTTTCAGGTTAGACCCCTTGCCTTTGTCTTCCCGCCCTGGCCCCGAACTCTTCTGTTAACAGGTTTGGTCCCCCTGCCTATGCCTTCGAGGCCTGATCCTGAACCCATCTCGTACCAGGGTGGGCCCCCTTACCTTTGCCTTCCAGGATTGGCTCCCCCACCTTGGCCTTCCAGACTTGGCCCCAAACCCTTCTCGTTCCGGGTTGGGCCCCTGCACTTTTGCCTTCCAGGTTTGGCCCTGAACACTTCTCTTTCGATATTTGCCCCCCCACCCCGGCCTTTGCTTTCCAGGTTTGGCACCAAACCCTTCTTGTTCCAGGTTGGACCGCCCCCACCCCCCCCAGCACTGCCTTCCAGGCCTGGCCCCCAAGCCTTCATGTTCCAGGTTTGGCTCCTCCACCTTTGACTTCGCAGACCGGCCCCAAAGTCTTCTTGTTCCAGGTTTGGCCCCCACCACTGGAATGAGAAGGGTTCGGGGCCAGGCCTGGATGGCAAAGGTGGTGGGACCCAATCTGGAACAGGAAGGGTTCAGAAACAGACCAGGAAGGCAAAAGCGGGGGAACCCAAACTAGAAGGAGAAGCGTTCGGGGACAGGCCTGCAAGGCAAAGGCGGGTGAGCTCATTCATTCATTCATTCATTCATTCATGAGTATTTATTGAGCGCTTACCAGGTGCAGAGCACTGTACTAAGCGCTTGGAATGTACAAATCGGTGACAGATAGAGACAGAGCCTGCCCTTTGACGGGCTTACATTCTAATCGGGGGAGACAGACAGATAAAAACAATAGTAATACATAGAATCAAGGGGATGAACATTTCATCAAAACAGTAGCAAATAAATAGAATCAAGGTGATGTACATCTCATTATCAAAATAAATAGGGTAATGAAGATGTATACAGTTGAGCAGACGAGTACAGTGCTGAGGGGAGGGGAAGGGAGAGGGGGAGGAGCAGAGGGAAATGGGGGAAAAGAGGGCTTAGCTGGGGAGAAGTGAAAGGGGGTAGAGGGGGAGCAGAGGGAAAAGGGGAGCTCAGTCTGGGAAGGCCTCTTGGAGAAGGTGAGCTTTAAGTAGGGTTTTGAAGAGCGGAACATAATTAGTCAGAGATGAGGAGGAACGGCATTCCAGGACCGCGGGAGGACATGGCCCAGAGGTCGACGGCGGGATAGGCGAGAACGGGGGACGGTGAGGAGATGGGCGGCAGAGGCGCGGAGCATGTGGTGTGGGCAGTAGAAAGAGAGAAGGGACGAGAGGTAGGAGGGGGCAAGGTGATGGAGAGCCTTGAAGCCTGGAATGAGAAGTTTTTGTTTCATGCAGAGGTTGATAGGCAACCACTGGAGGGTTTTAAGAAGGGGAGTGACATGACCAGAGCGTTTCTGCAGGAAGATGAGCCGGGCAGCGGAGTGAAGAATAGACTGGGGCGGGGAGAGAGAGGAGGAAGGGAGATCAGAGAGAAGGCTGACACAATAATCCAGCCAGGATATTATGAGAGCCTGTAGCAGTAAGATAGCCAAACTGGAACGCAAAGGGTTCGGGCCAGACCTGGTACAAGAAAGATTCGGGGCCAGGCCTGCAAGGCAAAGGCTGGGGGCCCAACCTGGAATGAGAAGCATTTGGGGCCAGGTCTGGAAAGCAAAGGCAGGGGGGGCAAAACTGGAATGAGAAGGGTTCAGGGCCACACCTGGAACGAGAAGTGTACAGGGCCAGGCCTGAAAGACAAAGGCTAATGGGTCAGGTCGTGAAGGCAAAGGCAGGGGCCCCAAAGTGGAACGAGAACGGTTCTGGTCCAGATCTGGAAGGCAAAGACGGGGAGGCCCAACCAGAAGAAGAAGGTTCGGGCCCATGCAATCAAGGCAAAAGCAGGAGGACCCAAACTGCAAAAAGAAGGGTTTGGGGCCAGGTCTGGAAGGCAAAAGCAGGGAGACCCAAACTGAAACAAGTAGGGTTCAGGCCCAGGCCTGGAAGGCAAAGGCCAAGCGCCCCTAACTGGAATGAGAAGGTTTCGGGGCCAGTTCTGGAAGGCAAAAACGGGTAGATCCAAAACTAAACGAGAAGAGTTGGGGACCAGTTCTGGGAGGAAATGGTGGAGGGGCCAAAACTGGAACGAGAAGTGTTCGGGGCCAGGTCTGGAAGGCAAAGGCAGGGAGGCCAAAACTGGAATGAGAAAGGTTCTGGGTCAGGCCTGGAACGAGAAGAGTTCAAGGCCAAGCCCTCAAGGCAAAGGTGGCAGCGAGGTGGGGGAGCAAACTGGAACGAGAAGGGTTTGGGGACCAGGCAACCAAGGCAAAAATGGGGGGACTCACACTGGAAAAAGAAGGGTTAGCGGCCAGGGCTAGAAGGCAAAAACAGAGGGACCGAAACTGGAACAAGTAGGCTTCAGGGCGAGGCCTGGGAGGCAAAGGCAGGGAGGCCAAAACTGGAACGAGGCCAGGGCCAGGTCTGGAAGGCAAAAGCGGAAGCCAAAATGGAACGAGAGGTGTTGGGGGGCAGTCCTGGAAGGTATTGGTGGGGGAAACAAAACTGTAAGGAAAAGGGTTCAGGGAAGGTCCTGGAATGAGAAGGGTTTGTGGCCAGGCCTCCAAGGCAAAGCCGAGGGGGGTTCCACACTGGAATGAAAAGGGTTAGGGGCCAGACCTGGAATGAGAAGTCGGGGCCAGGCATGCAAGGCAAAGACGGGTGAGCCCAAACTGGAACAAGAAGGTTTTGGGGCCAGGTCTGGAAGGAAAAGCCGGGTAGGCTCAAAATGGCATGTGAAGAGTTAGGATCCTGGTCTGGAATGCAAAAGTGGGAGGACTCAAACTGGAACAAGAAGGGTTCTGGGACTGGCCTGGAAGGCAAAGGTGAGGAGGGAAGAAGGGTGAGAAGGCAGACTGATACTAGCAGGGTTCGGGGCCAGGTAGGTAAGGAAAATGAGGGGTCACCCAAGCTGGAACGAGAAGGGTTTGGGGACAGGCCTGGAAAAGGCGGGAGTCCCAAACTGGAATCAGAAGCATTCGAAGCCAGGCCTGGAACTAGAAGGGTTCAGAGCCAGGCCTGCAAAGCAAAGGCTAGGGAGCCCAAACTGGAACGAGAAGGGTTCGGGACCAGGTCTGGAGGGCAAAGACTTGGGGGGCAAAACGCGAAGGCAAAGGCTGGGTGGGCAAAACTGGATCGAGAGGTGTTCGGAGCTAGATCTGGGAGGCAAAGGAGGGTGGCCCAAACTGGAATGAGAAGGGTTCCGGGCCAGGTCTGGAAGGCAAAAGTGGGGTTGCCCGAAGTGGAACCAGTACTGTTCAGGGTCAGGTCTTGAAGGCAAAGTTTGAGAGGGCAAAAATGAAAGGCAAAGGCTGGGTAAAACTGGAACAAGAAGTGTTGGGGTCCAGGTCTTGAAGGCAAAGGTTGAGGGGGCAAAACTGGAAGGCAAAGGCTGGGTGGGCAAAACTGGAACAAGAAGTGTTGGGGTCCAGTTCTGGAAGGCAAAGGCCGGGGCAGGGGGCGGGGGCAAAACTGGAACAAGAAGGGTTCAGGGTCAGACCTGAAACAAAAAGGGCTCAGGGACAGGTGTGCAAAGCATAGGCAGTGGGGCCCAAACTGGAACGAGAAGAGTTGGAGGCTATGTCTGTAAGGCAAATGAGAGAGGGTCAAAACTTGCACGAGAGGGTTCAGGCCTAGATCTGAAAGGAAAAGGTGTGGGACCCCAAACTGGAACAAGAAGGGTTCAGGGCCAGTCTTGGAAGGCAAAGGTGAAGGGGCTCAAACTGTCACGAGAAAGGTTCGGGGCCAGGTATTTAAGGCAAAGGCAGGGGGCTAAAAATGGAACGAGAATTGTTGGAGGCCATGTCTGCAAGACAAAGGTGGGGGTGCCCAAACAGTAACGCGAAGGGTTCGGGACCAGGCCTGCAAAACAAAGGCAGGGAGCAAAAACTGGAATGAGAAGGGTTCGGGGCCAGGTCTGGAAGGCAAAAGCGGGGGACCCAGAGTGGAACAAAAAAGCCTGGGGGCCAGACCTACAAGGCAAAATTGCGGGTACCCAAACTGGAACGAGAATGGTTCAGGGCCACGTCTGCAAGGCAAAAGCAGGGGGCCCAAACTGGAGCGAGAAGGGTTGGGGGCCACGTCTAGAAGACAAAGCTGGGGTTGCCCGAACTGGAACGAGAAGGGTTTGGGGCCAGTTCTGGAAGACAAAGGCCGGAGGGGGGGGGCGCGGATGGGGGGGTGGTTAAAGTGAAAGTGGAACGAGAAGGGATCGGTGCCAGGCCTGGAAGGCAAAGGCTGGGGTGCCAAAGCTGGAACGAGATGAGTTCGGAGTCAGGACTACAAGGCAGAGGCTGGGGTGCCAGGCCTGGAAGGCAAAGGCTGGGTGGCTAAAACTGGAATGAGGAGGTTTCAGGGACAGGGCTGTAAGGCAAAGGATGGGGGGCAAAACTGGTAAGAAAAAGGTTCCATGCCAAGCCTGGAAGACAAAGAATCGGGGGCCAAAACTGGAACGAGAAGGGTTCAGCCCCAGGCCTGGAAGCCAAAGGCTGGGGGACCCTAACTGTAACGAGAAGGGTTCGGGGCCAGTCCTGGAAGGCAAAGGCAAGGGGGCTATGCCTGGAAGGCAAAGGCTGGGGGGCGAAACTGGAAAGAGAAGGTTTCAGGGCCAGACCTGGAAAGTAAGGACTTGGGGAACAAAACTGGACCGGGAAGGGTTTGGGGCCAGGCCTGGAATGCAAAGGCTGGGGGGCCAAAACTGGAGTGAGAAGAGTTCGAGGCCAGGCCTGGAAGGCAAAGGCTGGGTGGTCAAAACTGGAAAGAGAAGGTTTTGGGTCCAGTCCTGAAAGGCAAACCTGGGGGGGGGGGGCAGGCTTAGAAGGCAAAAGCTGGGGTGCCAAAGCTGGAACGAGATGAGCTCGGGGCCAGGACTAGAAGGCAGAGTCTGGGTTGCCAGGCCTGGAAGACAAAGGCTGGGTGGCCAAAACTGGAAGGAGGAGGTTTCGGGGCCAGGCCTGGAAGGCAAAGGCTGGGTTGCCAAAGCTGGAACCAGATGAATTCGGGGCCAGGACTAGAAGGCAGAGGCTGGGATGCCAGGTCTGGAAGGCAAAGGCTGGGGGGCCACGACTGGAACCAAAAGGGTTTGGGGCCAGGCCTAGAAAGCAAAGGCTGGCAGGCCAATCCTGGAAATAGAAAGGTTTGGTCCCAGGCCTGGAAGGCAAAGTCTTGGGGGACAAAACTGGTAAGAGAATTGTTTGGGTCTTGAACTGGAAGGAAAGTTTTGGGGGGCCAAAACTGGAAGGAGAAGGGTTTAGGGCCAGGCTTTGAAGGCAAAGGCTGGGTGGCCAGGTCTGGAAGGCAAAGGCTGGGGGGGCAAACTGGAACGAGAAGGGTTTGGTTCCTGGCCTTGAAGCAAAGCCTCGGTGGCCAAGCCTGGTATGCAAAGGGGCGGGGGGCACCAAAATTGTAACGAGAAGGGTCCACGGTCAGGCCTGCAAGGCAAAGGCTGGGAGGACAAAAATGGAACGAGAAGAGTTCGGTCAGGCCTGGAAGGTAAATGTCGGGGGCCCAGGCTTGGAACGAGAAAGGTTCGCGGCCAGACCTTGAAGGCAAAGGCTGAGGAGCAGGCCTGGAAGGCAAAGGATGGGGGACTAAAACTGTAACGAGAATGCTTCAAGGCCCAGGCTGGAAGGCAAAAGCTGGGGGACCAAAACTAGAACAAGAAGGGTTCAGGGCCAGGCCTGGAAGGCAGAGGCTGGGAGGCCAAAACTGGAAAGAGTAGGTTTTGGGGCCAAGCTTGGAAGGCAAAGGCTGGGGGCCAAAACTGGAAACAGAAGGGTTCAGATCCAAGCCTCGTTGGCAAAAGCCGGGGGAGGCAAAACTGGAACAAGAAGGGTTCGGTGCCTCGCCTGGAAGGCAAAGGCTGGGAGGCCAAAACTGGAACGAGAAGGTATCAGGGCCAGTCCTGGAAGGCATAAACTGGAATTAGAAGAGTTCAAGGTCAGGCCTAGAAGTCAAAGGCTGGGGCCCAGGCCTGGTAGGCAAAGGATGGGGGGCCAAAACTGTAACGAAAATGTTTCGAAGCCCAGGCTGGAAGTCAAAGGTTGGGAGTGCCAAAACTGGAAAGAGTAGGGTTCGGGGCCAGGCTTGGAAGGCAAAGGCTGGGGGCCCAAAACTGGAAAGAGAAGGAGTCAGGGCCAGGACTGGAAGCAAAGGCAGGTATCCCAAACTAGAGGGATGGGTTTGAGGCCAGGCTTGGAAGGCAAAGGCTGGGAGGCCAAAACTGGAAAGAGAAGGGTTCAGGGCCCGGACTGGAAGGCAACTGGGGTCAGGGGGTGGGGGAGTGGGGCAAAATTGGAATGATAGGGGTTCTGTGCCTGGCCTGTAAGGCAAAGGCTGGGGGGGGGGGTCAATACTGGAATGAGACGGGTTCAGCGCCAGGCCTGGAACGAAAAGGCTGGGAGGCCAAAAGTGAAAAGAGTAGGTTTCGGGGCAAGCTTGGAAGGCAAAGGCTAGGGGGCCAGAACTGGAAAGTGAAGGGTTCGGGGCCAGGCCTGAAAGGCAATTGGAGGAGGGGGGTAAAACTGGAACAAGAAGGGTTCAGGGCAAGGCCTGGAAGGCAAAGGCTGGTGGGCCGGGCCTGGAAGTCAGAGGCCTTGGGGCGAGGCCTTGAACGAGAAGGGTTCAGGGCCAGGCCTGGAATTCAAAGGCTGGGGGTCAAAACAGGAATGAGAAGGGTTAGATGCCTGGCCTGGACTGCCAAGGAAACTCGAAAGAGAAGGGTTCCAGTCCAAACCTGGAAGGCAAAGGCTGGGGGTCAAAACAGGAATGAGAAGGGTTAGATGCCAAGCCTGGACTGCCAACGCTGGTGGGCCAAAACTGCAATGAGAAGGGTTCGAGGCCAGGCCTGTAATGCAAAGGCTGGGGAGCCAAAACTGGAATAAGGGTTCGGGCCTTGGCCTGGAAGGCAAAGCCTAGGGGGGCAAAACTGGAACAAGAAAGGTTCAGGGCCAGTCCTGGAAGGCAAAGGCTGGGGGGGTCAAAACTGGAACAGGCAGGGTTCTAGCCTGGCCTCCAAAGGAAAGGCTGGGGGCCAAAACTGGAAAGAGAAGGATTCAGGCCAGGGCTGGAAGGCAAAGGCTGGGTGGCAAGGCCTGGAAGGCAAAGGCTGGGGGCGAGGCCTGGAAGGCAAAGGGTGGGTGGCCAGTCCTTGAACGATAAGGTTTCAGGGCCAGGCCTGGAAGGCAAATGCTGGGGGGCCAAAACTGGGACGAGAAGGGTTCGGGGCCAGGCCTGGCAGGCAAATGAATGGGGGCCAAAACTGGAACAAGAAGCATTCAGGGTCAGGCCTGGAAGGCAATGTAAGGGTACCTACACTGGAACAAGAAGGGTTCAGCGCCAGGCCTGGGAGGCAAAGGCTTGGGGGCCAAAATTGGAATGAGAAGAGTTCAGGGCCAGGCCTGGAATGCAATAGCTTGGGGGCCCAAACTGGAAAGAGGAGTGTTCAGGGCAAGGCCGGGAATGCCAATGCTGCGTGGCCAAAACTGGAATGAGAAGGGCTCAGAGCAAGGCCTGGAATGCAAAGGCTGTGGGGACAAAAATGGAAGGAGAAGAGTTCAGGGCCAGGCCTGGGAGGCAAAGCCTGGAGGACAAGGTCTGGAAGGCAAAGGTGGGGGTGCCAGGCCTGGAACGGGAATGGTTTGGGGCCAGGCCTGGAAGGCAAAGGCTAAGGAGACAAAACCGGAAGGAGAAGGGATCAGGGCCTGGCCTGGAAGGCAATGTCTGCGGGGCCAAAACTAGAACGAGAAGGGTTCAGGCCAGGGCTGGAAGGCAAAGGCTGGGTGGCAAGGCCTGGAAGGCAAAAGCAGGGGGGTGAGGCCTGGAAGGCAAAGACTGGGTGGCCAGTCCTTGAACGATAAGGTTTCAGGGCCAGGCCTGGAAGGCAAACGCTGGGGGGCCAAAACTGGGACGAGAAGGATTCAGGGCCAGGCCTGGCAGGCAAATGAATGGGGGCCAAAAGTGGAACAAGAAGGGTTCGGGGACAAGCCTGGCAGGCAAAGGTATGGGGGCTAAAACTGGAATGAGAAGGGTTTGGGGCCAGGACTGGAAGGCAAAACGTGGGAGGCCAAACCTGGAAAGAGTAGGATTCGGGGCCAGGCTTGAATGGCAAAGGCGGGCGTTGGGCGGGGGGCAAACCTGGAAAGAGCAGGGTTCGGAGCCAGGCCTGAAAGTCAAAGGCTGGGGAGGCAAAAGTGGAACGAGAAGGTTTTGATGCCAGGCCTGGAAGGCAAAGGCTGGGGAGCCAGGCCTGGAATGAGAAGGGTTCAGGGGCAGGCCTTGAAGGCAAAGACTGGGGTTCCAAGGCCTGGAAGGCAAAGTATGGGGGGCCATAAATGGATCTAGTAGGGTTCGGGCCCAGGCCTGGAAGGCAAAGGCTGGAGGGCCAAAAATGGAACAAACAGGGCTCTAGCCTGGCCTCCAAGGGAAAGGCTGGGAGGACAAAACTGGAAAGAGTAGGATTCTGGGCTAGGCTTGGAATGCAGAGGCTTGGGGACAAAAACTGGAAAGTGAAGGGTTTAGGCCCAGGCCTGGAAATCAAAGGTCGGGGGGGCAAATCTAGAAGGAGAAGGGTTCGGGGCCAGGCCTGGAAGGCAAAGGCTGGGGGGCCAAAACTGTAACAACAAGCATTCGGGGCTAGGACTGGAAGGCAAACACTGGAGGGCCAGGCCTCGAACGAGAAGAGTTCTGGGCCAAGCCTTGTAGGCAAAGGCTGGGGGAGCTAAAAGTGAAACGAGAACAGTTCGGGGCCCATCTTGGAAGGCAAACATTGGAGGGCCAAAACTGGAAGGAGAAGGGTTTGGGACAAGGCCTGGAAGACAGAGGGTGGGGAGCGGCCAGGCCTGTAAGGCAAAGGCTGGGGGGCCAAAGCTGGAACAAGAAGGGTTTGGGCTAGGCATGGAAGGAAAAGACTGGGGGGCCAGGCCTGGAAGGCAAAGGCTGAGGGGCCAAAACTGGAACGAGAATGGATCATGGCCAGGCCTGATATGCAAAGGCTGATGGACCAAAACTGGAATGAGAAGGGTTCGAGGCCAGGCCTGGGAGGAAAAGGCTGGGGGGCCAAAATCTGGAGAGAGAATGGTTCAGGTCCAGGCCTGGAAGGCAAAGACTGGGGGGCCAGGCCTGGAATAGAAAGGCTGGGGGCCCAACACTGAAATGAGTAGGGTTAGCGAGCGGGCCTGGAAGGCAAAGGCTGGGTGATCAATACTGGAACGAGAAGGCTTCGGGGCCATGCATGGAATGCAAAAGCTGGGGGGCTAAAATCTGGAGAGAGAAGGATTTGGGTCCAGGCCTGGAAGGCAAAGGCTGGGGGGCCAGGCCAGGAAAGCAAAGGCTGGGGGTGCAAAACTGGAAAGAGAAGGGTTCGGGGCCAAGCCTAGAATTCAGAGGCTGGTGTTCTAAAGTGGAACGAGTAGGGTTCAAGGTCAGGCCTAGAATGCAAGGGCTAGTGGGCCAAAACTGGAATGAGTAGGGTTCAGCGCCAGGCCTGGAATGCAAAGGCTGGGGGGCCAAAACCTGACAGAGAAGGGGTCGAGGCCATGCCTTGAAGGCAAGGGCTGGGGGGTCAAATCAGGTACGAAAAAGGTTTGTGGCCAGGCCTGGAATGCAAAGGCCGGAGGGCGGGAACTGGAATGAGAAGAGTTCAGGGCTAGTTCTAATAATAATAATAATGTTGGTATTTGTTAAGCGCTTACTATGTGCCGAGCACTGTTCTAAACGCTGGGGTAGACTCAGGGGAATCAGGTTGTCCCACGTGGGGCTCACAGTCTTAATCCCCATTTTACAGATGAGGTAACTGAGGCACCGAGAAGTTAAGTGACTTGCCCAAAGTCACCCAGCTGACAAGTGGCCGAGCCGGGATTCGAACCCATGACCTCTGACTCCAAAGCCCGTGCTCTTTCCACTGAGCCACGCTGCTTCTCTTGGCAAAAGCTTGTGGGCCAAAATTGGAATGAGAAGGGTTGAGGGCCAGGCCTGGAATGCAATGGCTTGGGGGCCCAAAACTGGAATGAGAAGGGCTCGTGGCCAGGCCTGGAAGGCAAAGCTTGGGGGCCAAAAATTGGAATGAGAAGGATTCATGCCAGGAAAGCAAAGCCTGGAGTTGGGGGAAGGGCAAAACAGGAACAAGAAGGGTTTGGGGCCAGGCCAGTAAAGCAAAGATTGGGGGGGGCACCTCTGGAAGGCAAAAGCCGGGGGCCCAAAACTGGAACAAGAAGGCTTCAGGGCCAGGAATGAAAGGAAAAAGGATGGGGCACCAAAAATGGACAGAGAAGTGTTCAGGGCTAGTCCTGGAAGGCAAAAGCTGGAGGGCCAATACTGGAACAAGAAGGGTTCAGGGCATGGCCTGTAAAACAAAGGATGGGGGACAAAACTGGAAAGAGAAGGGTTAAGGGCCAGGCCTGGAAGTTAAAGGTTGTGAAGGGGTGGAACAAGAAGGATTCAGGGTCAGGCCTGGTAGGCAAAGGCTGTGAGGCCTAAACTGGAAATAAAAGGGTTTGAGTCCAGGCCTGTAAGGCATAGGCTGGGGTGGGGGGGGTGGCAAAAACTTCAACTAGAAGAGGTCGGCTCCAGGCCAGGAAGGTAAAGGATGGAGTCCAAACCTGGAACAAGAATGGTTCCAGGACAGACCTGGAAGGCAAAGGGTGGGGGGTCAGGGCTGGAAGGCAAAGGCTGGGGGGCCAAAAATGGATTTAGAAGAGTTTGCAGACAGGCGTGGAATGCAAAGGCTGAGGGGCCAAAACTGGAACAAGAAGCGTTCATGATCAGGCATTGTAGGCAAAGGCTGGGGGCCCAAAACGGTAAAGAGTAGGGTTCGGGATCCAGGCTTGGAAGGCAAAAGATGGGGGACCAAAACTGAAAGAGAATGGTTTGGGGCCAGGTCAGGAAGGCAAAGGCCGGGGGGAAAAAGTGCAACTAGAAGCGCTCGGTGCCAGGCATGGAAGGCAAAGACTGGGGTGCCAAAACTGGAAAGAGTAGGGTTCTCGCCCAGGCCTAGAAGGCAAAGCCTGGAGAGCAAAGACTGGAATGAGAAGGGTTTGGGGCCAGGCCTGGAAGGCAAAGGCTGGAAGGCCAAAACTGGAACGAGAAGGTCCGGGGCCAGGCCTGAAGACCGAGGATGGGGGACCAAACCTGGAACAAGAAGGGACCGGGGCAGGGCCTGGAAGGTAAAGGCTGGGGGCCCAAACTGGAAGGCGAAGGGTTGCCCTATTTCAAGTCCCCACACTGAGGCAATGAAGGATGAGATGCCTGTCTGCACAGTACCCTCTAGTGGACAGAAAGTGTAACTGCAGTTCTATTAATTTTGTGCACAAAAAGAGAACTAAGTGATGATAACAATTCTGGACCAGGCCTGGAAGGCAAAAGCTGATAGGCCAAAACTGCAAAGAGTAGGGTTCCGGACTAGGCTTAAAAGGCAAGGGATAGGGGGCTAAAACTGGAAAGACAAGAGTTTGGGGCCTGGCCTGGTTGACAGAGGCTGGGGGCCAAAGCTTTAACAAGAAGGGTTCGGGGCCAGGCCCTGAGGGCAACAACTGGAGCTCCAGGCCTGAAAGGCAAGGGCTGGGTGGCCAAATCTGGAATGAGTAGGGTTCGGGGCCAGGCCTGGAGGGCAAAAGCTGAGGGGCCAAAACTGGAACGAGAAGGTTTCAGGGCCAGGCCTGGACCACTATGGCTGGGGTATCATGCTTGGAAAGCAAAGGCTGGTTGACCAAAACTGGAACGAGAAGACTTCGGGGCCAGGCGTGGAATGCAAAAGCTAGGGGGCCAAAACAGGAACAAGAAGGTTTCGGGGCCAGGTCTGTAAGGCAAAAGCTGCGGGCCCGAACTGGAACGAGAAGGGTTTAGGGCCAGGGCTGGAAGGCAAAGCCTAGGGAGCCAGGCCTGGAAAGCAAAGGCAGGGGCCCAAAACTGGAACACAAAGGGTTTGGGGTCAGCCCTAGAAGGCAAAGGCTGGGGGAGGTCAGGCCTGGAAGGCAAAGGCCGGGGGGAAGAAACTAGAATAAGAAGGGTTCCAGGCCAGGTCTGGAAAGCAAAGGCTGAGGTACCAAAACTGGAACAAGAAGGCTTTGGGACCAGGCTTTGAATGCAAAGGCTGGAGGGCCAAAGCTGAAACGAAAAGGGTTCGTGGCTAGGCCTGGAAGGCAAAGGCTGGGGTGGTGTGGGCAAAACTGTAATGAGGGGTTTGAGGGGACAGCCCTGGAATGCACAGGCTGGGGGACCAGGCCTGTAAGGCAATGGCTGGGGGCCAAAACCTGAACAAGAAGGGATCGGGACCAGCCTGGGAAGGCAAAGGCTGGAGCCCAGGCCTGGAAGGCAAAGGCTGGGAGGCCAAAACTGGAACGAGCAGGGTTCGAGGCCCGACCCAGAAGGCAAAGGTTTGGGTCCAAAACCGGAACAAGGAGGATTTGAGGCTTGGCCCGGAAGGCAAAGGCGCGGGGCCCAGGCCTGGAATACAGAGGTTGGGTAGCCAAAACTGGAACAAGAAGAGTTCCAGGCTCAGGCTTTGGTAGGCAAAGGCTAGAGGGCCAAAGCTGGGAATAAAAGAGCTCCAAGCCAGGCCAGGAAGGCAAAGGCTGGGGGTCCAGTGCTGGAAGGCAAGGACTGGTGGGCCAGGCCTGGAAGGCAAAGGCTGGGTGGCCAAAACTGGAAATACAGGGATTCGGGCCCGGTATTTCCAAGGATGGGGTCCAAAACTGGAACGTGAAAAGTTTGAGGCCAGGCATGGAAGGGAAATGCTAGGCAGCCAGGCCTGGAAGGCAAAAACTGGGGAGCCATAACTGGACAGAGAAGGGTTTGGGACCTGACCTGGAAGGCAAAGGCTGGAGGGGGCAAAGGTGGAATGAGAAGGGTTTGTGGCCAGGCCTGGAAAGCAAAGGCTGGGGTGCTAGGCCTGGAAGGCAATGGCTGGGTAGCCAAAACTGGAAAGATACGGGTTCCAGGCTAGGCTTAGAAGGGAAAGCCTGGGGGACCAAAACTGAAGAATGAAGGGTTATGGGACGGGCATGGAAGGGAAGGGCTGAGGAGCCAATTATGGAACGAGAAGGGTCCGGGGCCAGGCCTGGAATGCAAATATTGGGGGGCAAAACTGGAATGAGAAAGGTTCGTGGCTATGCCTGGAAAGCAAATGCTGGGGGACAAAACTGGAGCAAGAAGGGTTTAGGGCCAGGTCTGGAAGGCAAACAATGGGGGGCCAAAACTAGAAAGAGAAGGGTTCGAGGCCAGGCCTAGAAGGCAAAGACTGGGAATCCAAAACTGGAAAGAAGTGGGTTTGGATCCAGGACTAGAAGGCAAAGGCTGGGGGCCAAAACTGGAACTAGAAGGGTTCAGGCCCAGGCCTGGATAGCAAAGGCTAGGAGCCACAACTGGAAAGAGAAAGGTTCAAGGCCAGGTCTAGAAGGCAAATGCTGGGGTCCGAACCTGGAGAATGAGGGTTTGGTGACAGGCATGGAAGGGAAAGGCTGGGGAACCAAAACTGGAACGAGAAGGGTTCGGGGCCAGGCCTGGAATGTAAAGCTTGGGTGCCAAAACTGGAATGAGAAGGATTCAGGGCCAGGCCTGGAAGGCAAAAGCTGGGAGGTCAGGCCTGGAAGGCAAAGGCTTGGTGGCCCAAACTGGAATGATAAGGCTTCAGGGCCAGGCCTGGAAGGCAAAAGCTGGGAGGTCAGGCCTGGAAGGCAAAGGCTTGGTGGCCAAAACTGGAACGAGAAGGGTTTGAGGCCAGGCCAGGAAAGAAATGAGTTTGGATCCAGGCCTAGAAGGCAAAGGCTGGGGAACCAAAACTGGAACGAGAAGGGTTCAGGGCCAGGCATGGAAGGCAAAGGCTCGGGGCCCAACCTGGAAGAGAAGGTTTCGGGGCCAGGCCTGGAAGACAAAGTCTGACAGGACAAAACTGAATTGAGAAGGATTCAGGGCTAGGCCTGAAGGGCATAATCTGGGTAACAAACTGGAACAAGAAGGGTTTAGGGCCAGGCCTGGAAGGCAAAGGCAGGGGGGCCAAAACTGGAATGAGAAGGGTTCGGGACCAGGCTTGGAAGGCAAAGTCTGATAGGCCAAAACTGAAAGGGGTAGGGTTTCAGGGTTTCAGGCTAGCCTTAGAAGGCAAAGGGTAGGGGGCCAAAACTGGAAAGAGAAGGGTTCGGTCTTAGAAGGCAAAAGCTGGGGGCCAGGCCTGGAAGGAAAAGGCTGGGGGACAAAACTGGAA
The DNA here is from genome assembly GCF_004115215.2 of Ornithorhynchus anatinus. Lineage (NCBI taxonomy): Eukaryota > Metazoa > Chordata > Mammalia > Monotremata > Ornithorhynchidae > Ornithorhynchus > Ornithorhynchus anatinus. The sequence goes on from NW_024396818.1 coordinate 28,978, forward strand.
CGAAAAGAGTTCAGGGCCAGGCCTGGAAGGCAATGGCTGGATGGCCAGGCCTGGAAGGCAAAGGTTTGGGGGCCAAAACTGGAAAGAGAAGGGTTTGGGTCCTGGCCAGGAAGGCAAAAGCTGGGGACTCAGAATGGGACGAGAAGAGTTCGGGGCCAGGCCTGGAAGGCAAAGGCAGGGGGCCAAAACTGGAGCAAGAAAGTTTCAGGGTCAGGCCTGGTAGGCAAAGGCTGGAGGGTGGGGGCATAACTGGAAAGAGAAGGGTCTGGTTCCAGGCCTGTAAGGCATAGGCTAGGGTGGCCAGGCCTGGAAGGCAACAACTGGGGTACCAAAACTGGAAGGAGAAGCGTTGGGGGCCAGGACTGAAAGGCAAAGGTGGGGGGTGGGGCAAACTGGAACGAGAAGGTTCAGGGCCTGGTCTGGAAGGCAAAGGCGGGCCCTAACTGGAAGGAGAAGGGTTCAGGGCTAGCCCTGCAAGGCAAAGGCTGGGGAACCCAAACAGGAATGAAAGGGGTACAGGGCCAGCCCTGCAAGGCAAAGGCTGGGGGGCCCAAGCTGGAATGAGAAGAGTGAGGAGCCAGGCCTGCAAGGCAATGGCTGGGCGGCCAGGCCTTCAAGGCCTGGTGCCGATCCTTTCTTGTTTCAGTTTCGGACCCCCAGCCTTTGCATTCTACGCCTGGCCCCGAACCCTTCTAGTTCCAGTTTTGGCCCCCAGCCTTTGCCTTCCAGGCCTGGCCCCCAGCTTTTGCCTTACAGGCCTGGCCCCGAAACACTCTCTCTTGAGTTTTGCCCTCCCCCACCCTTGGCCTTCCAGGCCTAGTTCCAAATCCTTTTAGTTCCAGTTTTGGCCCCCCAGACTTTGCTTTCCAGGCCTGGCCCCGAACCCTTCCCTTTCCAGTTTTACCACCCCAGCCTTTGCCTACCTTACCTGGCTCTGAATCCTTCTCTTTCCAGTTTTGGCTGACCAGCCTTTGCCTTCCAGGACTGGCCCCGAACTCTTCTATTTCCAGTTTTGCACACTCCCAGGCTTTGCCTTCCAGGTTTTGCCCCGCACACTTATCATTCCAGTTTTGACCCCACAACCTTTGCCTTCCAGGCCTGGCCCCCGAGTCTTTGCCTCCCATGCCTGGTCCCTAAGCCTACTCTTTCCAGTTTTGGCCTCCCAGCGTTTGACTTCCAGGCCAGACCTCCCAGCCATTACCTTCCAGGCCTGGCCCCAATCCCTTCTTGTTCCAGTTTTGGCACCGCAGTCTTTGCCTTGCAGGTCTGGCCCAGAACCCATTTCTTTCCAGTTTTGGACCCCCAGTCTTTACCTTTGAGGCCTGTCCTCGAACCTTCTCATTCTAGGCCTGGCCACCCAGCCTTTGCATTTTAGATCTGCCCCCCCTCAGCCTTTGTCTATGAGGCCAGGCACAGGCACATTCTACACCTGGCCCTCCAACTGTTGCCTTCCAACCTTGGCTCTGAATCCTTCTCATTCAAGTTTTGGTCTCCCAACATTTGCCCTCCTGGCCTGTCCCCGAAACCTTCTCTTTCCAGTTTTGGCCCCTCAGCCTTTGCCTTCCAGGTCTGTCCCCAAAACCTTCTTGTTCCAGTTTTGGCCCCTCAGCCTTTGCGTTCCAGGCCTGGACCCCCGGGCTTTGCCTTCCAGGCCTGGCCCTGAAACCTTCTTTTTCCAGTTTGGGCCCCAGCCTTTACCTTGCAGGCCTGGCCCCTAACTATTCTCGTTCCAGTTGGGGTCCCCCGACTTTTGTCTTCCATACCTGGCCCCAAACCCTTCTTTTTCCAGTTTGGGCAGCCCCTTGCCTTTGCCTTCAAGGCTTGGCCCCCCAGGCTTTGCCTTGCAGGCCTAGCCCCAAAGCCTTCTCATTCCAGTTTGGGCCCCCGGCCTTTTCCTTCCAGTATTATCCCCCCCGCCATCTTTGCCATGCAGACTTGTCCCCGAACCCTTCTCATTCCAGTTTGGTCCCCCAGCCTTTGCCTTCCAGACCTGGGCCTAAACCCTTCTCGTTCCAGGCTTTGTGCCAAACACATCTTGTTCCAGTTTGGGGCCCCCCGACCTTTGCCTTCCAGACCTGGCCCCAAAACCTTCTTTTTCCAATTTGGGCCCACCCTCGCCTTTGTCTTTAAGGCTTGGCCCCTCAGCCTTTGCCTTGCAGGCATGACCCCGAATCCTTCTCGTTCGAGGCTTTGCTCCGAACCCTTCTCGTTCCAGGTTGGGCTCCCCTGCCTTCGCCTTCCAGACCTGGCCCCAAACCCTACCCTTGCCCAAGATGACACTGCACAAAAGTGGAGGAGCCAGTACTAGGACCCAGGTCTCCCACCTCCCAGCCCTGCACCCTTTCCACTCACTTCTCTGTTTCCCGAGGGCTTTGCAGGGTTATTTGGAAGGTTGCTGTGCTTGGGGAATCCAGTGGAGCCGGATGTGGCCAGAGTATTCAGGGCAGCTGCCCTCTTGTGTCAGGTCTGTGTCAGGTCTGGAGTATTACATCGGTGCTCAAATGACACTTCAGTACTTTTGTACTTTGTCATCTTCTATGATGTCCTCCATACGTTTATCCCATAAATAGATGAAGAAAGAAAAATTAATAGCTAAATTACAGACTAATGACTTGCCCACAGGCTCACTTAGTCTAGATGTGGCAAAGTCAGAATTAGAGCCCAGGTCCTTCTGACTCCCAGGCTTGTGCTCTAGCAACTAGACCATACAGCTTTCTTTTCCCATCACTGTAGAAATACCACTTTTCTCCCTGCCTTGCAAGCCTGAAACCTTGGTATTGTGCGCGATTCAATCAATTGATCAATCAATCGCTTTTATTGAGCACATCCTGCGTGCAGAGGATACTAAGCGCTTGGGAGAGTGCAACGCAAAAGTGTAATAGACACATTCCTGCCCACAATGAGTATTCAGTCTAGATGGGTAGATAGACACCAATATACATCAATTCATTTCAGCTATAGAACAAACTATTGGGGAGTGGGGGCTCAGTGCACCTCAGTGCGGCCACTATGCCCCCCTTTGCCAGCCTGAAATTCTGCCTCCCACGCTTTTTGTTTGCCCCCAAAGTCTGCGAGCCCCACTACTGGGCCCGACAGGACTGATAGTTTCGTAGGCGGAGGCAAAAGCTGCCATAGGCGAGCATCAGACAATGACTCCCAGAAGTCTTCGTGCCCCGAGCCTCCACAGAACCTCCCTCACCTCTCGACAGAGTCTGATTGACTGGGTGGTTGCCTGGGCTGGGTTACATGGGAAGCTGATAGACAGGGCAAGGATTAATGAGGGTTGGTTCCTGAGGGAGCATCTACGGGAGAGACAAGCGAATCTGCACGTGTCAGCTCCGAGTGGGTTTATGGAAATGAAAAGATGTGCTAAAAGCCCACTCGGGTACGTGGCCAAGGCTCAGAGCCTGGATTGGCGGTTGCATGCTTAACCCTCCGGCGAGGGAGTGTGATTCAAGGTGCCCAATTAAGAGCGAGTTTCGGGTCTCTGTGTTCTCCATGCTACACCTCATGAGGAGTGATAACAAATACTGTCCGTCTCCCCCAATTAGACTGTAAGCCCGTCAAACGGCAGGGACTGTCTCTATCTGTTGCCGATTTGTTCATCCCAAGCGCTTAGTACAGTGCTCTGCACATAGTAAGCGCTCAATAAATACTATTGAATGAAATACTGAAGAAGCACCATCATTACTCTAATTATGAATTGTAAAACGGCCTGAACTCGCTTTGGCCAATGCACCTTCCTCGCTTTAGCCAATGACCTTGAGCTCCACTGCGGGGCACAAGGGACTGGTAGTTCAGTAGGTGGGGGCGAACACCATCAACAGCGAGCATCAGACTACGACTCTCAGATGGATCCCGAGCTGCCAATCCACCCGCCCTTCCCTCGCGACAGTGCCTGATTGCCTGGGTCGGTCCCTAGGCTAGATTATGTCGTACCCACACTATTGTCGTGGTGTTGGTACAGCCATCATTCTTGGCCAATCGCTGGTTTGGGGATTGTATGATCAGAGTAGAGGCAGCCTGTGTCCCACATCTGGACACCCAGACTGTGAAAGAGGGAGAACAGGGAGTTCACCCTGTTATAGAGGCGTGGCAGCTGAGGCACACAGATTCCAAAGTGCATCGCCCAAAATCACGCAGCAAACAAGTGGCAGAGCCGGGACCAAGATCCAGGTCTCCCACCTCCCAGACCTGTGCACTTTTCACTCTCTTCATTGCTTCTCGAGGTGTTGTGCGAGTTTGTTTGGACAGTCGTGGGGCTCTGGGAATCCAGAGGGGCCAGCTGTGGCCAGAATAATCAGGGCAGCTTCCCTCTTGTGGCAACTCTGGAGTCTTTCATCAGTGCTCAACCGATGCATCAGAACTCTAGTATTGCTTCCTCACCTATGACCTCTTCCTCCCTGGAATATATTTTTTGTCCCTCCTCCCATCTACATTGTCCAGTTCCTTGGGGAAGGGACCATATGTACTATGTCCTGCCAATACCGCCAACTGCACTCGTCCAAATCAGAATTCCTTCTCTTCTTATTCAAACCCTGCCCTGACACCTGCTTTTTTCATTTCTTTGTTTATTTTTTCTTCTACTGGTATTTCTTCCTAAGTGCTTGCTATGTGATAGGGACTGTGCTAAGCGCTGGGGTAGATTCAAGCTATTCTGGTTGGACACAGTCCTGTCCCACAAGGGACTCAATATTTGCGTTCCCTTTAACAGATGAGGTAACTGTGGCCCAGAAAAATAATTCATTCATTCATTCATTCAATCGTATTTATTGAGTGCTTACTGTATGCAAAGCACTGTCCTCAGAGCTTGGGAGAGTACAGTGTAACAATAAACAGACACATTCCCTGCCCGGGGTGACCTCACAGTCTAGAGGGGGAGAAAGACATTAATATACAGAAATAGAGTAGAAGTAAAGAAAAAAATGAATGCATAATTAATTTACAAAGAGGCGACTGGGGTTGGAAGGATGAGTGGACTTTTAAGTCCTTCTCTCAGTGCCTTCCTAAACCTTCCTCGCTCCCTAGGAAAGAGCCAGGATCATTTTTTGGTTTCCTTTGTAGGTGAAAGAGGGGGTGGGGTGACCTGTCTGCTGATCCCCCTGTTCCCAGTAGGATCTTTCCCCTCCGGACGCCGCCATGCAAGGGCCGAGATCTCTCTTCCCGAGAAGTCCGCAGTACTCCAATGCCCTGCCTCCGAGCTCATGGTCACCTCCCGCTCCCGAACATGTGCACCCCCGCCCTAGGGCAGCGACACCGAGGAACCCCGCCTCCCACCCCCACTGCAGGCCCCGCAGCCTCTCAGAACCTCCTGTAGCTCCCAGACGATCCCCGATCTCTCCGCTGACCATCCAACTCCCCTCAACTAGCACTCCTCCCATGATTACTAGAACCACCCCTCGAAGCGACCCTTAAACCTGGGTAGCTAACCTGGGGCGTGGGACACTGTGTTCCCCACCTCCCCTCCCCCACCCCAGGGCCGTGGGAAATTGTGTTTTGCAGATCTCCCCGCCCGCCCGCCCGCCCCTCCGGGCCTTGGGATATTATATCCCCAACTGCCCCCCCGCGCCCAAAAGTGATGAACCTTGGGGAGTCCCCACTCCTTCCCTCCCTGTGCTCTGACTAGAGGTGACTGATTCCCCCCACCCCCATCCCCGGATAACAATTCCCTTGTTCTCACTGTCGTACTTTTAGCTACTACCTGCATTCGCACCTACTCAGCCCACTCATGTTTTTTGGTTATCTACTCCTCTCCCCAGGCGTTTCCTCTCCCATGTCCCCCACAACAGCTCCACCCTTCTTCAAATCGGCCATCCACAGGACTTCCTCCACCGCCTCAGAGGCAATTGGGCCAAGAGCCTCTGGACTCCCCTAGCCATTAGCCTTTTGATTTTATAGACAGGTCAACATTCGACTCTAGGAATCACCCGCTTATTAATCTTATATTATATCATATTATATTATATTATTGCTATCGCATGTTTATTGTTAACTGATCTCAGTACTGTCATTTAACTCACTGACCTCACCCTAACTTTCCAACCCTCCCTGCTCCCATCTACCCTTCCCAATCCTCACCTTCCCCTTCTCCCACCCAGCTCTTTCCCTCTCTTTACTCCGCCCCCTGCCCTCCCCTCACCCCCTCCCTAGAATCCCACTTTACCAGCTCCAACCCTCATCCCCCTCCCGTCCAACCCTTCCCTCTTCCCCCCACGACGTCCCATCCCTGTTCTCCTAGCTCATCGCCACCTCTCCCGCCATCTCATTCCCATCCAAACCTTCCCGACCCGCCGCACCCTTCTCCCCATCTCCCCTCCCTCCACAGCTGCTGCCAAGTCTGGCCTATGGAGCCCCCGCTCCATTATAGGTAAACTCTCTTTCACTCTTGACCTGTTCCTTTCCTGCTCTCTCCTCCTCCTCGCCCTTACGGAGACCTGGCTCACCCCAGAGGACACCATCTAATGTTGGTATTTGTTAAGCGCTTACTATGTGCCAAGCACTGTTCTAAGCGCTGGAGTAGACACAGGGGAATCAGGTTGTCCCACGTGGGGCTCACAGTCTTAATCCCCATTTTACAGATGAGGGAACTGAGGCACCGAGAAGTTAAGTGACTTGCCCAAAGTCACACAGCTGGCAAGTGGCAGAGCTGGGGTTCGAACCCATGACCTCTGACTCCAAAGTCCGTGCTCTTTCCAGTGAGCCACGCAGCTTCTCTACTCTTCTGCTGCTCTCTCCAGTGGTCGCCTCTCCTTCTCCCACTCCCCCAGACTCATCGGAAAGGAGGAGGCGTCGGCTTCTTTCTCGCCCCCCAATGCAGCTTTCGCACTAACGTCCCTACCCCTTCCCTCTCCTTCCCCTCTTTTGAAGCCCATATTATTCACCTCTACCACCCCCTCCGGATTCTTTTAGCTGTCATCTACCCTCCCCTGGTCCCACCTCCAACGTCTTTAACAACCTTGACCCCTTTCTCACCTTCCTTCTCTCCTTTTCCTTGCCCACTCTGATCCTCAGAGACTTCAATATCTACATGGATGTACCCGGTGACTCCTCTGCCGCCCACCTTCTATCACTCCTTGACTCTGCCAACCAACTGCTCCATCACACCTCGCCCACTCACCATCTTGGTCAAAACTCTCGATCTAATCATCTCTTAACGCTGCACAATCTCCACCCTCAACAACTCTGAAATCTCTTTCTCTGACCATAACCTCCTCACCTGCCCCTTCTCTCACACTCCCTCCCCCTGTAAATCTGTATTACTCTCCCACAGAAACCTCTTCTCTCTCGACCCCTCTATCTCTCCTAAAGCATCACACCCCTCCTTGCCTCCCTATCCTCTCTACCCACTCTTGATGATCAGATTACTGCTCTCGACTCCACCCTCTCTACTCAATTCGTTCCCTCCCCTTTCCCCCCGTCGCTCTCGCTCCACAAACTCGCAGGCCTGGATCACTGCCTCTGTCGGCTTCCTTCGCTCTTATGCTCGAGCTGCTGAACGCTGCTGTGGAAAGTCTAAGCACTAAGCCAATCTTCCTCACTTTAAATTTATCCTTTCCTACCTTACCTCTGCCCTCTCCTCTGCCAGGCAACACTATTTTTCTTCCCTCATTGACGCCCATGCCCTTCACCCCCGCCAATTGTTTCGGACTTTTAACTCTCTATCCAGGCCCCCTGTTCCTCCCCCTTCTCCATCTCTCACCCCCAACGATCTGGACACCTACTTCATTACGAAAATTAACTCCATCAGGTCTGAGTTTACCAAAGGCACCCCTCCCACTTTTCCATTCCCCCACTCTCAGCCCTTTCCCCTACTTTCCTATCCTTCCCAGCAGTATCCTCAGAGGAGATCTCCTCCCTCGTCGCACCCCTTCCACCTGTGTTTCGGACCCCATTCCCGCTCACCATATAAAAACTATCGCCCCTTCCCTCCTCCCCTCCTTAACTTATAGAGTTAACCACTCACTCTTCAACGGCTTTTTCCCCTCTGCCTTCAAACATGCCCATGTCTCTCCCATCCTAAGAAAACCCTCCCTTGACCCCACTTCCCCTTCCAGTTATCGTCCTATCTCCCTCCTGTCCTTTCTTTCCAAACTGTTAGGATGTGTCTTTTGCACTTGCTGCCTTGAATTCCTCAACTCCAACTCTCTCCTGGATTCCCTCCAATCTGGCTTCTGTCCCCTCCATTCCACCGAAACCGCCCTCTCAAAGGTCACCAATGACCTCCTTCTCACCAAATCCTATGGCTTCTACCCTATCCTAATGCTCCTCGACCTCTTAGCTGCCTGTGATACTGTCAACCATTCCCTTCTCCTCCACACTTCATCTAACCTTGGTTTCACGGACTCTGACCTCTTCTGGTTCTTCTCTTAACTCTCTGGCCATTCATTCTCGGTCTCCTTCGCGGACTCCTCCTCCCCCTCCCATCAACTAACTGTAGGGGTTCTTCAAGGGTCAGTTTTTGGCCCCTTTCAGTTCTCCATCTCTACTAACTCCCTTGGTGAACTCATTCGCTCCTATGGCTTGAACTATCATCTCTACGCAGATGACACCCAAATCTACATCTCCTCCCCTGTGCTCTCCCCCTCCCTCCAGGCTCGTATCTCCTCCTGCCTTCAGGACATCTCCAGCTGGATGCCTGCCCGTCACCTAAAGCTCAATATGTCCAAGACTGAGCTCCTTATCTTCCCTCCCAAACCCTGTCCTCTCCCTGACTTCCCTGTCACTGTGGACGGCACTACCTTCCATCCCATCTCACAGGCCCACAACCTTGGTGTCATCCTTGACTCTGCTGTCTCATTCACCCCACACATCCAATCCGTCACCAAACCTGCCCGTCTCACCTTCACAATATCGCCACTTCGCCCTTTCCTCTCCATCCAAACTTCTATAGTGCTGGTACAAGCTCTCAAAATATCACAACTGGATTATTGTGTCAGCCTCCTCTCTGTTCTCCCATCCTCCTGTCTCTCCCGGCTCCAGTGTATTCGTCATTCTTTCTGCAGAAAGAATCATCTTTCTGCATCTTTCTGCAGAAAGCGCTCTGGGCATGTCACTCCTCTCCTCAAAAACCTCCAGTGGTTGCCTATCAACCTTCACATGAAAAAAAAACTCCTCACTCTTGGCTTCAAAGCTCTCCATCACCTAGCGCCCTGCTACCTCACCTCCCTTCTCTCCTTCTACAGCCCACCCCGTACACTCTGTTCCTCTGCCTCTAACCTCCTCACAGTCCCTCATTCGCACCTATATCGCCGTCGACTCCTGGCCCATGTCCTACCACTGACCTGGAATGCCCTCCCTCCTCACATCCGCCAAAATAACTCTCTTCCCCTCTTCAAAGCCTTACTGAGAGCTCACCTCCTCCAGGAGGCCTTCAAAGACTGCGCCCTCCCTTTTCCTCTGCCCCTTCTCCCCTCCCCATTCCTCCTACTCCCTCCCTCTGCTCTACTGCCTTCCTTTCCCCACAGCACTTGTGCATATTTGTATATATGATTTATTACTCTATTTTGCTAATGTTTGTCGGGGAAGCAGCGTGGCTCAGTGGAAAGAGCCTGGGCTTTGGAGTCAGAGGTCATGGGTTCGAATCCCGGCTCTGCCACCTGTCAGCTGTGTGACTGTTGGCAAGTCACTTAACTTCTCTGTGACTCAGTTCCCTCATCTGTAAAATGAGGATTAACTGTGAGCCTTCCGTGCAACAACCTGATTACGCTATATCTACCCCAGCGCTTTGAACAGTGCTCTGCACATAGTAAGCGCTTAACAAATACCAACATTATTATTAATGATCTATGATTCTATTTATCTTGATGATACTGACGACAGACTACTTGTTTTGTTTTGTTGTCTGTCTCCCCAGTTTAGACTGTGAGCCCATTGTTGGGAAGGGATTGTCTCTATCTGTTGCCGAATTGTACATTCCAAGCGCTTAGTACATTGTTCTATCTTCCGATTCCTTCAGTCCTCACCTCCCAGGTGGTTGATGGTTGGGGCTCGGCTCTTCCTTCCAAACCACGAACTCTTCCTTCGACTTAAGGAGCGACCCTATCAGCCTTCCCTGTCTGTCCTGATAGGAGAGGAGATTTGCTGGTCGCACTTTGACCCCTGAGTCGGGGGCCGCCACTGGCCAAGACCAATACATAATGCCTCGGGACTGATGAGCTGATGGGAGTTTCTCTGCTTCAGGGGGTTTCTCGGGGTACAATCTTAAGGCTCAACACCATTGATGTTTTTGCCCTTCCAACTTTCCCAGCCAGGTTTCCAGGCGCCCTAGGATGACCACTGGTGACTCTATTCCAGCATCAAAGAATTTGAGGAGACTCTTGGCTATGAGCATGCACTCAGAGAATCATGCACGGGGAGGTTTACGTTTCTGAATTCACTATTTCTGTAAAACTTCTCTGTAAGATGGGCCTTTCCCACCACTCCAAATTTCACTTCCCTATGACAATCTCTGCGGGACATTATGTTTGCAGGGTTCAAGCACACCTCCCAAATGCCCATCTTTTCCCTGGTGCCAGAATAGCAGGTCATTTTTGAGATTAGGTTAGCATTGGGTATGTCAGCGTATGTCTTATAGACTTCATGATGAAAAGCTGTATTTTGAATTTATTTATTGTAAAGCACAAATAGAAGTTGTTCTCAGAAATTTGAAGAGTTGGTGTTGAATTTGTTCCAATGATGGAATCAGGGCACATTAAGAGCTTCTGGGTACCCTCCTCAGAAGGGACCCCATGGGGCTCATAAATTCTTTGTTGATGGATGGTTGAACTCAACACGTGACCTCTCTTGATATATGGGATCAACATGTTCCTGACACATGGTTCCAAGGACAAAATTGCCCACCGCAAGCCCCATTTTCTCATTGACTTCCATTGTGGAATTGAAGATAGAGGATCCACTCCAAAACCCTCCACTCAAATCCAAAGGCTCTCCAAAGGGCAGGGGCTGCTGCTTCTCCAGCTCAACCTCCTGCCTGTCTCTTTGTGATGTGGCAAGGAGCCCATGGAAGCAACTTGCCAGAAGGACTGATCCTGCCCCTTGGTTTGCTTTCCCTTCTCCTCTTCTTCCTTCTCCTCCTCATCCTCCTCCTCTTCCACCTTTCATTCAATGGTATTTATTGAGCGCTTACTATGTGCAGAGCACTGTACTAAGCGCTTTGAATGAACAAGTCGGCAACAGATAGAGACAGTCCCTGCCATTTGACGGGCTTACAGTCTAATCGGGGGAGACAGGCAGATAAGAAGAATGGCAATAAATAGAGTCAAGGGGAAGAACATCTCATAAAAACAATGACAACTAAATAGAATCAAGGCGATGTACATTTCATTAACAAAATAAATAGGGTAATGAAAATATATACAGTTGAGCAGAAGAGTACAGTGCTGAGGGGATGGGATGGGAGAGGGGGAGGAGGAGAGGGAAAGGGGGGAGAAGAGGGTTTAGCTGCGGAGAGGTGAAGGGGGGTAGAGGGAGCAGAGGGGAAAAGGGGGGAGCTCAGTCTGGGAAGGCCTCTTGGAGGAGGTGAGTTTTAAGTAGGGATTTGAAGAGGGGAAGAGAATTAGATTGTCTGAGGTGAGGAAGGAGGGCATTCCAGGACCACGGAAGGACGTGGCCCAGGGGTCGACAGCGGGATAAGGCGAGACCGAGAGACGGTGAGGAGGTGGGCGGCAGAAGAGCGGAGCGTGTGGGGTGGGCAGTAGAAAGAGAGAAGGGAGGAGAGGTAGGAAGGGGCAAGGTGATGGAGAGCCTCGAAGCCTAGACTGAGGAGTTTATGTTTGGAGTGGAGGTTGATAGGCAACCACTGGAGGTGTTTAAGAAGGGGAGTGACATGCCCAGATCGTTTCTGCAGGAAGATGAGCCGGGCAGCGGAGTGAAGAATAGACTGGAGCGGGGCGAGAGAGGAGGAAGGGAGATCAGAGAGAAGGCTGACACAATAATCCAGCCAGGATATTATTAGAGCCTGTAGCAGTAAGGTAGCTGTTTGGGTGGAGAGGAAAGGGCGGATCTTGGCGATACTGTAAAGGTGAAACCGGCAGGTCTTGGTAACGGATAGGATGTGTGGGGTGAACGAGAGAGAAGAGTCAAAGATGACACCGAGATTGCGGGCCTGAGAGATGGGAAGGATGGTCGCACCATCCACGGTGATAGGGAAGTCTGGGAGAGGACCAGGCTTGGGAGGGAAGATGAGGAGCTCAGTCTTGCTCATGTTGAGTTTTAGGTGATGGGCAGACATCCAGGTGGAGACATCCTGGAGGCAGGAGGAGATGCGAGCCTGATGGTAGGGGGAGAGGACAGGGGCAGAGATGTAGATCTGCGTGTCATCTGCGTAGAGATGGTAGTGAAAGCCGTGAGAGCGAATGAGTTCACCAAGGGAGTGAGTGTAAATGGAGAACAGAGAGGGCCAAGAACTGACCCTTGAGGAACTCCAACAGTTAAAGGATGGGAGGGGGAGGAGGCGCCTGCGAAGGAGACCGAGAATGACCGGCCAGAGAGATAAGAGGAGAACCAGGAGAGGATGGAGTCCATGAAGCCAAGATGAGATAAGGTGTGGAGGAGGAGGTGATGGTCGACAGTGTCTAAGGCAGCTGAGAGGTCAAGGAGGATTAGAATGGAGTAGGAGCCATTGGATTTGGCAAGAAGGAGGTCATGGGTGACATTAGAGAGAGCAGTCTCGGTAGAGTGGAGGGGACGGAAGACAGATTGGAGGGGATCCAGGAGAGAATGGGAGTTAAGAAATTCTAAGCAGCGATTATAGACGACTCCTTCTAAGATTTTGGAAAGGAAGGGTAGTAGGGAGATAGGGTCTCCTCCTATTCCTCATAGCTCTCCTTCTTCTTCTCATAATCCTTGTCCTCCTTCTGCTCTTCCTCCTCATCTCCTATTGCTCCACTCCTCCTTTTCCTCCTCCTCCTCCTCTTTTTCCTCCTCTTCCTTCTACTCCTCTTCCTCTTCCTCTCCCTCCTCCTCCTCTTCATCCTCCTTCTCTTCCTCCTTCTCCTCTCCCCGCCTTCATCCTATTCCTCCTTTCCTCCTCCTTCTGTGCATTGTCCTCCTCCTCTTCTTCCTCCTCCTCTTTCTGAATAAACTGATGTGAAGCCTAAGCAGAAGTAGCAAAGCTACACAAACCTTTTGTATGGGTTTGTTCCCTGATTATAGTCATTATAATTAGACGGGCATTCTGGATATTGGGTTTTACCATATAATCAGGTATTATCTTGGAATATAAAAATTGTCATAAGAAATAAACCACTTAATTTCAAGACTAAACATCTTTGTTTCACCTTCTTTCACAGAAGGCTCTGCTTTAGTTCATGTTGGCATCTTCTTGAGTAGTGGATAGAGTACAGGCCTGGGATTCAGAAGATCACGGGTTCTTAGCTCAGTGGAAAGAGCCTGGGCTTGGGAGTCAGAGGTCATGGGTTTGAATCCCGGCTTTGCCACTTGTCAGCTGTGTGACTGTGGGCAAGTCACTTAACTTCTCTGTGCCTCAGTTACCTCATCTGTAAAATGGGGATTAACTGTGAGCCTCACGAGGGACAACCTGATTACCCTGTATCTACCCCAGCGCTTAGAAAGTACTCTGCACATAGTAAGCGCTTAACAAATACCAACATCATTATTATTATTATTATTATAATTATTGATCATAGCTCCCCCGTTTGTTTGCTGAGTGACCTTCGGCAAGTCACGTCAATTCTCTGTGCCTCAGTTATCTCATCTGTAGGGTTGAGACTGTGAGCCCCACATAAGAAAGGGACTGTGTCCATCTCGGTTTACTTGTATCCACCCCAGTGCTTAGTACAGTGCCTGGTACATAATAAACCCTTAATAAATACCATCATTATCATTATCATCATTAAGTAGCATGGCCTGATGAAAAAAGTAGTGAGGAGACCAGGGTTCTAATCCCAGCTCCACCCCTAGCCCACTGTGTGACCTTGCACAAGTCACCTAACCTCTCTGGGCCTCACTATAGTTAGCATCACTTTCACAAAGCAAAGTCAGCTATGGGTTACTACGAGGGCAGTTAGGAAGGGAGAGGGGAAAGGTCGTGATGTTGGATGGTCCATCCCTAGATACAAGGACCTGTGACCAATCAATTCAATATTATTCAAATAATATATTCAAAAATATAATTCAATACTATTTATTTAATGTTTACAATATGCCAAGCACTGTACTGTGCTTTAGGAGAGTACAATACAAAGCTTAGCATACTTTTTCTCCAACTCCCCTCCTAGGAATCACTACTATTACTACTGACACGTGGTTCCAAGGACAAAATTGCCCACCACAAGCCCCATTTTCTCATTGACTTCCATGATGGAATTGAAGATAGAGGATCCACTCCAAGACCCTCCACCCAGCTGTGTGACTGTGAGCAAGTCACTTAGCTTCTCTGTGCCTCAGTTACCTCATCTGTAAAATGGGGATTAAATGTGAGCCTCACGAGGGACAACCTGATTACCCCATATCTACTCCAGCGCTTAGAACAGTGCTCTGCACATAGTAAGCATTTAACAAATACCAACATTATTATTATTATTATTAATCATAGCTCCACCATTTGTCTGCTGAGTGACCTTCGGCAAGTCACTTCAATTCTCTGTGCCTCAGTTATCCTTTTGTTTGGGTTTGTTCAAATAAACAAACTTTTGTTTTTTTCTGCTGCTAGTAGTAGTAGCAGCGGCAGAGCAGCAGTAAGTAGTAGTTGCTACTTGTCCTCTGTGTGACCTTGGGCAAGTCACTTAGCTTCTCTATGCCTCATCTTTAAAATGGAGAGTCAATGCTTGTTTTGAGCCTCAGGTGGGATAGGGACTGGGCCTAACCCGATTCTCATGTTGCTTAGTTCAGTGCTTACTAATAACAATAACAATAATAAGAAGAATGACTGTGGCATTTGCTAAGTGCTTACTATATGCCAGGCACTGTACTAAGCGCTGGGGTGGATAAATGAAAATCAAGTCAGACACAGTCTCTGCCCCATGCTCTATCCACTAGACATGTTGCTTCTAAGATAAATGGCCTGCACAGGAATCAAACCTGTAACCTTGGCATTATTAGCAGCATGTTATAACCAACTGAGCTAACTGGTCTGCCCTGCAATACAGTACCTCAGGTAAACACTATCCCTGCCCACAACAGGTTGACAGAGGAGTAGATGGACATTAAAAATAAATTAGATAGTCTATTAAGTGATGCAGGGTTGGCAGAGGTATGACTATCAGAGTGCTTCTGAAGACCAAAACCAAGCGTATTGGTGACACAGAGCAAGGGTGGATATGGAAAGGAAGCTTAGTCGAGAAAGGCCTTTTGGAGGAGATATCATTTTAAGTAAGACTTCAAAGGTGGGGAAATTGGGGGTCTGTCCAATCACAACCTCCTGACCTGCATTCTCTCCCATACACCACCCCCCAGCACCCCTGACAAATCTGCCCTGCTTTCCCAGAGACTTCCCATCTTTTGACCCCCTCCAATTTTCTATAATCACCATTCCCAATTTGGTCTCAATACCCAAACTTTCTTCCCTTGATGAACAAATTGATGTCCCTCAACACCACTCTCTCCATTGAACTCAGTTTGTTCACGCTCTTCTCCCTTCACTGATTTCTTACCACTAACCCCTGGATCACTTCCACAGGATGTTTCCTTCGCTTCTGTGCATAAGCTGCAGAGCACTGCTGGCAGAAATCCAGATATCAGATGGTTCTTGTCCATCTCAAATTGACCCTCACCTGCATTAACTCTGCCCTCTCTTCTGCCCAGTAGCATTATTTCTCCATCCTTGTTGAGTCCCATGCCCATCACCCATGCCAGTTGTTTCAGATTTTAACTCCTTCCTCAAACCTCCTGTGTCCCCACCCTTCATTCAATCATATTTATTGAGCACTTATTGTATGCAGAGCACTGTACTTACCTTGGGAAAGTTCAATACAGCAATAAACAGACACATTCCCTGCTCACAACTAGCTTACAGTCTAAAGGGGGGAGACAGACATCAATACAAATAAATGCATTACAGATATGTGCACACGTACTGTGGGACTGCAAGCGGGGAAGACCATTGATCTCTTGATCCTAATGAGCTGATGTGTGCTTTACTAATAAAGTTGAAAACATTAGGAGTGATAACCCTAAAATCTCCCTTGTTCTTCTCCAATCCTTCCTTCCTCCTGCCCCTACTTCGGCTCTCCCGTCTTACCTAGCTGTTTCTCACGAGGAGAACTCTCTCCTTCTCTCAAATTTCACCCCCTCCGCCTTACTGCCTCTTTGACCCCATCGCTTTGCACTTGTCCCTCCCTTCTTCACTACTTGACAATCCTCTGTTTCAGTTCACTGTCTAATGGCTTCTTCCCCACTGCTTTCAATCATACTCGTATATTCCCTATCATGAAAACCAAAAACCAAAACAACAAAAACCACTCCTTGACTCCACAGCTCGCTCTAGTTTTTCTCCCCACCTCCCTCCTACCATTTCTCTTCAAACTCTTAAGTTAGTTGTCCACATCTGCTCCCTCTACTTCCTCCCCTCCAATTCTCTACTTGATTCCCTCCAATCATCAGCCTTGCCTCACTCCATGGAAACAAGCCTTCTCAAAGGTCACAAATGATCTCCTTCTTGCCAAATCCAATGGGCTCTACTCCATCCTAATCCCCCTTGACCTCTCAGCTGCCTTTGATACTGTCAACCACCCACTGCTCCTCTCCTATCAGTGGCCTTTGACAATGTCCTCTCCTGCTTTCCCTCCTATCTCTCTGGCCACTTACTCTAGAACTCCTTCGCGAGCTCCCTCTTCTGTCACCTACCCTGTAACTGTGGAGGTATCTCAAGGTTCAGTTCTGGATCCCTTTCTATTCTCCCTCTTCACATACTCCCTTGGAGAACTCATTCACTTCCATGCTTTCGACTACTATCTCTTTGCAGTTGATTACCAAATACACATCTCTAATCCTGATCTTTCTCTTTCTCTGCAGTCTCATATTTCCTCCTGCCTTCAGAACAACTCTACTTGGATTTCCTGCTGATGCCTCAATCTTAACATGTTCAAAACACAACTCTTAAGCTTCCCTCCAAAACCAGTCCTCCCCTTGATCGTCCCATGTAAAACCAACCACCTCATCTCACAAGTCCATAACCTTGGCATGATCCTTAACTCATCTCTCTCCTTCAACCCACATATTCAATCTTTCACCAAATCCTGCCCCTTCTTCCTTCACAACATTGTTAATATCTGTCCATTCCTCCCCACCCAAACTGCTACCAAGCAGATCCAAGCATTTATCCTATCCTTGATTACCTCATCAGCCTTCTTGCTGACCTCCCTGCCTCCCATCTCTCCCCACTCCAATCAGTACTTCACTTTGTTGCCTGGATGATTCTTCTGAATAAAAATTCAAGACATATTTCCCCACTCCTCAAGAACCTCCTCAGGTTGCCCATCAGCCTCTGCATCAACAGAACTTCATGCCATCAGCTTTAAAGCACTCAATCATCTTGTCCCCTCCTATCATTCCTCGCAGATTTCCTACTACAATTTAGCATGCTCACTTAGCTCTTCTTACACCAGCCTTCTCACTGCACCTCCATCTCGTCTATCTCAATCAGTGGTATTTGTTGAACACATTCTGTGTGCAGAGTACTGGGCTAAGTTCTTGAAGGAGTTTATCTCGCTGCGGACCTCAAGTACATGTCCTAACTCTGGCCGGGAACTCCCTCCCCCTTCATCTGTGACAGATCATCACTCTTTCCACCTTCAAAGCTTTATTAAAACTGTATCACTTCCAAGAGGCCTTCCCCTTCAAATCCCTCATTTCCTGCACTTAGATTTGTACCCTCTATTCACCTCACCCACAGCCCAACAGCATTTATGTCCATAACCATAATTTATTTATAAGTTTTAATGGTATTTTAACAGGGTTTTTTTTACCAGTTTTTAATGGTATTTGTTAACCAGGCACTAAACTAAGCACTGGTGCAGATACAAAATAATCAGGTTGGACGCAAGGAAATAAAATCTACCCTTTTCTCTCCACCTGAACTGATCCAAGCACTTATCCTATCCGTCCTTAACTACTATATCAGCCTCCTTGCTGAATTCCCTGCCTCCTGTCTTTCCCCAGTCCAGTCCATACTTCACTTTGCTGCCTAGATCAGGCTGATGCAGAAGGGAGTGGAAGAAATGAAAGTGAGGGCTTAGTCAGGGAAGGCCTCTTGGAAGAGATGAGCCTTCAATAAGACTTTGAAGTTGGGGAGAGTAATTGTCTGTTGGATATGAGGAGGAAGGGCTTTCTAGGCCAGAGGCAGGATGTGAGCAGGAGGGTGGAGGTGAGATAGATGAGATCGAGGTACAGA
>NW_024396819.1:0-37574 GCF_004115215.2 Ornithorhynchus anatinus
TTCAGCAGTCCCGTGAACATTCCAGCTCCCACCCACATCTGCCAGGACCCCACACCCCTGCCTTCAGGTAATGTTTATTTCCCATGGTTCATATTTCCTATCACATTTCCATCCATCAAACATACCAGTGATATTTATTTTGCGTGGCTAGTGGTGGTGCTGATCACCTGATCTAAGTGCTCTGGGCAAGAGTACAGTTCAGTAGAGTTGGTAGGCATGATCCCTATCCACAAGGAGTTTACAGACTATAAAGGGAGAAAATCATTAAAATATGTGGCAAGAGGATATTTATATGTCACATATGACAGGGTGAAAATCAAAGTGTTGAAGGGGTTCAGGCCCAAATGATAAATAGGACAGGGTGAATAAAATTTGTGAGGGAATAGTCAAGGGAGGTCACTGGGAGAAATTGTGGTCTTAGACTGGGTTTGAAGGTAGGGGAAGTAGTCAACCATTCAATAGGAAAAGAAATAATAATAATAATAACGATGGTATTTGTTAAGCCCTTACTACGTGCCAGGCACTGTTTTAAGCCCTGGGGTAGATACAGGGTTATCAGGTTGTCCCATGTGGAGCTCACGGTCTTAATCCCCATTTTGCAGATGAGGTAACTGAGGCACAGAGAAGTGAAGTGACTTGCCCAAAGTAACAGCTGCCAAGTTGTGGAGATGGGATTTGAACCCACAACCTCTGACTCCCAAGGCTGTGCTCTTTCCACTAAGCCATTCTGCTTCACTAAGGAAGGGAGTTCCAAATCAAGAGGGAGGACGTGAGCAGAAAGTTGGCAGAGGAAAAGACAAAATTGCAGAACAGTAAGTTGGTATTGCTGGAGCAGAGCGAGTGGGCTGGGCTGTAGTGAGAGACCAGTGAGGTCAAGCAGGAGGGAGAGAGAAGATTTAGGGTATTAAAGCAGAAGGCTTCTGTTTCATGTGGAGGTGGAGGTGTATGAGCAACCTTAGGAAGATTTGAGGAGCGGGAAGATGCAGATAGAGAGGTCTGATGTGTAAATGATCTGCACAGCAGGGTGAAGATAGGCCTGGTGTGGGGAGAGACAGAAGGCCTGAAAGTCAGCTAGAAGGTTAATGCAGTAGTAGTCAATGTGGAATATGATAAATGCTTGGATCGGCTTAGTAACAGCTTGGTTGAAGAGGAAGGGATAGATTTAGAGATGTTGTGACTGTAAAAGTAGCAACACTTAGTGACATGTAGGTTGAATGAGAAAGATGAGATGAGGATAATGCCACATTTACTGGTATTACAGGCAGAAAGGATAGTGATGTAGCCTCCAGTTATGAGTAGGTCGTACGAAGGACAGGGTTTGAGAGGGAATATGAGAACATCTGTGTTGGACAAGTTAGGTTTAAGGTCTTGGTGGACACTGATTCGTTTGTCAAGGGAGAGCAGGTGGGTATGTAGAGCAAATGGGCCATGATAACACTAGGACATTGGAGGGAGTTAAGAAATTGGCTCTCTCTGTGTAGGAAGAGAAACGATGTGTGGGGAGTGGTCTGTGGGAGAGAATTCAGGAGAGGGGGCTGTGGTTGGAGAGTGGCATTTCAGAGTTAGCTAGGTTAGAGATTGTACTATAACTAGAGATGATGAAATAAAGACTGTGTCCATGTTGATGAGTGGGTGAGGTGGGGTGGAACAGATGTTCGGTGGAGTTGAGGAGTGAGAGGAGGCAGGCCACGAGAAGGTTGTTGGGAAACCCAGTATGGATACTGATGTCCCTGAAGATCGCTGTAGGGATGGAGACAGAAGGAATGTGAAATTCAGATTTTAAAAAATTTGGATTTGGGGCTATCAAATACTAAGGCAACACTCACATTCATGCATGTGCATGGTTCCTCAAGTAATGGTGATGCATAACTTTTTATAGCCCCTTCTTCAGCCTAGTGTTAAGAATTATCCATTTTCTTACATGATACTTCTTGGTTCTCCTTCTCCTCCTCCTCATCATCATCAATCATCACTCCACTCACCCTCCTGCTCATTATCTTCAATGACAGTATTAATTGAATGCTGAGGTTGGCCCTTAGCAGATTTAGAGGGAGCATAACACTGTTGGGGATACAAGGTAGGCAGGTTGTCCCAAATAGGGCTCACAATCTTAATCCCCATTTTACAGATGAGGTAACTGAGGCATAGAGAAGTTAAACGACTTGCCCAAACTCACACAGCTGGCAAGTGGTGGTTAGGATTAGAACCCAAGACCTCTGACTCCCAACCCCGGGCTCTTTCCACTGAGCCACGAGCTTACAGTGTAATGGTGCTGACTGATCATTTTCTAATAATAATAATTGTGGTATTTGTTAAGCACTTACTATGTCCCAGGCACTGTACTAAGCACTTGGGTGGATACAAATCAGTCAGGTTGGACACAGTCCCTATCCCACATGGGGCCCACAGTCTCAAGCCCCATTTTACAGATGAGGTAACTGAGGCACAGAGAAGTGAATTACCAAGGTCACCCAGCAGCCGAATGGTTGAGATGGGATTGGACCCGACTCTCAGGCCCATGCTCTATTCACTATGCAGTGCTGCTGTACTAAGGACTTGGGAGTGTCTAATAGAGTGAGTTGACAGAATCTAGGCCCTCAAGAGTCTTTACAACCTAATAATATTGACTGTGTGAAGAGCAGCAAACACTGAGGTGAGCACAATAGAATTAATAGTCATGATCCCTGCCATCAAGGATCTTAAATTCCTACCAGGATGACAGACAATAAAGGAGATTTCAGGTAGACTGAGAAGTCTCTCGGGGTAATGGGTAGTTTGTTCATGTGTTGACTGAATGTGGAAAAGCTGGAGCCCAACAGGAACGTTCCACAACCTCCTTTATCCTTAAAAGAAATCTCTGAAACATCTCCCCAAGGCCAGTGAGTTGAAACTCCATTGTGCCTGGTCATCCTTCTTACCATCTCTGATTCCATGACTGCTCTACTGCCTCTATTGCCTTCTGCTTCCTGGGGGATTCTGGTTCTGGAGGATGTCTCCATACTGGGGAAAATGAGGAGTTGTCACCCATGGAGATCTGTGCACTGACCAGGTAGGTGCATTCAGAATTTGAGCAGGAAGAGCAGCAAAAACCTCAGACCAGTCACTCATTTAAGCACTGATATTTATTATAACAATAATTGCACAGAATAAGTAATACCTGCAACCAAGCATGCTGTGACCCACTTGTCCCCTATCATGATCTATCACACTCTCCAAAATCACTACCCATCTTGTGAATCAACTTGCCTCTCCTGGAGACGGGAACATCAGCATGATTTTATGAACAGAGCATGGGCCTGGGAATCAGAAGGACTTGGTCCAATCCCGGCTCTGCCACTTGTCTGCTATGTGATTTGGGGCAAGTCACTTCACTTCTCTGGGCCTCATCGGTAAATGGGGATTAAGAGTATGAACCCCATGTGGGACAGGGGCTTTGTCCAACCGGATTAATTTAGAACAGTCTAATATAGTAAGCGCTTAACAAGTGCAATTATTATTATTATTGTTATTAATTTTATTATTAACAACATCATAGCTGTTCCAGGATCGACATGATGCTGTATCAATGCCCATGGAGCCCCACCAGGCATCCCTGTTATTTGGAAATCACTCCAGTTCGTCCGTGGACTGTCGAACGGGCTGGAACAATGACAAGTCCTCCCCTGTGAGGGGAGTTATTATACCCATTAGTAAACAGTGGTGGTTGCTGGTGGGTTGCTGTCTTCTAATCCCATCCCACTGCAGGTGGCCTGCAGCTGGTGCTGATTTGTGCACTTCTTCCCCTCCCACATGTTATTCAAATATATGAACTGTTGGGTTCACAGATAAAGGACTGTAAGCATTTCCCTGACTCTCCCATAATCGAACTTCTTCCACACTTTCCCTGACTTGCCCTGAAATTGCAGTTCAGCCAAAGTGGAGTCATGTAGGTCTCATGTGGCAGTAGGCAACCCCACAGTAGCAGAAGGAGTAACCACGTAGGAGCTCGAGGGTCACTTCCTTTCTCCCTGCTTCCTGCCATCACTGTTTTTCAGGACCAAGCAGACACTGGACTAGGTAGTGCTCTGGATGTGGGCACCATGAAAGCTCCCCACCACCCTGGCACCTGGGGTTGCTTTGGCCAGGCCTTGTCAGGGGCATCAGGTGGCTGTGCCTGAAGGAAGCTGGGACCAGTCAAAAAGGTTCTAGCCAAATCAGGCCAATGGGCACCTTATCCTAGTGGGAAAGCAGCTGACTCAAAGCCATGCTGAAGCCATCCTTCCTCCAAAAGGTCATTCTTCACAGACTAATCCCTCCCTCCCCATCCCTTTCTACAATACCTATGTACCTGGATCTGTACCCCTTAAGCACTTGTTATTCACCTCACCCTCAGCCCGTAACACTTACGTAACATTTCTTATGCCACTTCCCCTATCTGTATTTAATTTTACTGTCCATCTCCCCCTCTAAACTATAAGCTCTTTGAAGGTAGGCATCGTATCTACCAACTCTATCAATATGTACTCTACCAAGTCCCTAGCACATCACTCTGCACACAGTAAGTGCTCAATAAATACCACTGATTGATTGATCATCTCAGATACTGACTCCAAAGCCATAGGATTATTTCTCTCTTGGACTTGTATCCCTAAATCTGTTGTTGCAGCTTTCCCCCGCAATGATCTGCAATATCAGAATCTGAGATACAAGCACAGCTCTTCTTGACTGTGGTATTTAGGAAATCTTCCTGCAGCCTGTGGTTGGCTACATCCACACTCTGTCTTTTTTGGATCATGGACGTTGAAATAGAGACCAGGACCACTGGACAGAGGTGATCTTGGGTTGCAGAGATCACACTGAGCATGCTCAGTCCCCCCAGGCCAGCCCTGACCCTGGCCGCGGTTGGGGCTTCAATTCTAAGGGAAATCCATCCCCTGCACCTCCTCATCAATGGGTATGCATCTCCTGGGGTCTCCTCACTGCACTGTGCTCTGAGAGAAAGGCACAAGTCCGAGATGGGGGATTATCACATTGACTGGGACGAATGGCAAAGGGGACGGGGTCAGCTGATTCTGTGAGATGAGAACAGTCATGAGGGAAGGAATAGAGTAGGGAGGTAGGGCAGAGAGGACACTTTTGGGAGTTGGTGTGGGAGGTTAGAGGTCAGCTAAGGGAGAGGTGTGGAAGCAGACAGGAGGAGCAGGTCACTGGCCTTTACTGCTCTGCTCTGTGCTGCCTCCACCTCCAAAGTGACCCCGACTAGTCTGTGATCTCTGTTGTGAGAGATCCACCCTCCACCCATCCTGCTTTTATGGACAATGAGATGATTGCTGCATCATGTCTTTAAAATATATGTTTTAAATGACTTATTCATGTTAACGTATGTCTCTCCTTCTAGATTGCAAGCTCGTTGTGGACAGGGAACATATGTGTTATATTGTCATATTGTACTCTCCCAAGTGCTTAGTACAGTGCTCTGAACACAGTAAGCACTGAATGAATATGATTGATTGACTGTTTGGGTCAGTGTGGCCCTGGAGGGTGACAGAGAGGGGACAGGATTCGGCTTCTCCTGGGCTATGATCACTGCAGTCCCACTAACACAGCTGCAGAAGGAGGGAGAGGGAAGCATGGGGCACAGGGAAATGTGTGCTGTGCAGCCACCTCTCTCTGCCCCCAGTCCTTCCTGCCAGTTGACACCTGAGAGCCATATGGGAGCCATTCTGAGCTCCTAGTGGCCAAATGCATGGCAATACTTTGTCTCCTACATATTGAGTTTAAAACTGATTCTTTTCCAAGACACCAAGCAGGAGGAGGATCCAGTCTGAAAAAGAAAAGCCCCTGCTCCATAGGCTCTGGGAATAGGAAAGAGGGAGCCCTGGGAGAAGGTTCTTTAGAGATGACCAGCCCCGACCCCCACCTTGTAGCTCAAATCCACAACTCCAGAGTTCCTATGGAAAGCCAGAAACCACACCCTCAGAGAAAGATGGTTTTATCCTGCCCATCCATTTCCATCACTCATGCTGGCTGGGAGGGCTGCTTGCAGGAAGTAGACTCAGGCAGGACAAAGTTGAGGCAGCATTTTATCAGCCACTTTCCTCATCTTTTCCCACCCTCAGGGAGTGATGTGTGTTTGTTGTGTGTGTATGCGAGTGTGTGTGAGAGAGAGGGAATCACTAATCTGCTCTAAGACTCAGACTGGGACATCACTGGAAATGCTCAGAATCTGCTCCCTGCTGCCCATCAAACTGAGACAAGCTGAGCACAAGTCTGTGCCCCATAATAACCTGCTGCTAACTGACCCTCTGAGGTGCCCATAGAGAGACATGTCAACATCAGTGCCGTATCCTGCAGCTCCGGGAACATCCCGGCTCTCACCCACAACCCAGCACTGCCTGGAGCCAAGCCTGGGTCTCTCGTGATATCATTTCATTGGTTCAGACTTCCCATCCTCTTACTCAATCAATCAATCAATGATATTTACTCTGTGTTTGCTGTATGCAGGGCACTTTATAGAGAATAATAATGATGGTATTTGTTCAGCACTTACTCTGTGCCAAGCAGGTAATCAGGTTGTCCCACATGGGGCTCACAATCCTAATCCCCATTTTACAGGTGAGGTAACTGAGGCATAGAGAAGTGAAGTGACTTGCTCTAGGTCACACAGCAGACAAAGTGGTGTAGCCAGATTAGAACCCAAGTCCTCTTATTCCCAAGCCTGAGCTTTTGCTAATAGGCCATGCTGCTTCTCAGAGAATGATATGACAGAATTGGTAGGCATAATCTATGCCCTTAGGGAGTTTACAGATTAGAGGGGGAAGCAGGCAATTAAATAAGTAACATATGCCTATGTACACAAGTGATCTGGGATGCGGTAAAATGCAAGGTATTTAGGGGATATAGATCCAAGTGCTTAGGTGATGCAGAAGGGACAGCAAATAGGAGTAGTGAGGGCTTAGTCAGGGGAGGCCTCTTAGAAGACCTATGATTTTTTGTTAGTCTCTGAAAGTGGCGAGAGTTGTGGTCTGTTAAATATGAAGGAGGAGGGAATCCCTTGCCAGAGAGAGGACACGGGAAAGAGCAATCAAAAGGACAAGATCAATGTGATGTTAGTGAGCTGGCATTAGAGAAACAAAGTGAGTGGGCTGGATTGCAATGGGAGATTACTGAAGTGAAACAGGAGGGGAAGTGATGGTTTAGTGTCTTAAAGCTGGTGGTAAGGTGGTTTTGTTTCATATGAAGATGGGTGGGTAATGTTTGGAGGTTTTAGAGGAGTAAGAAGATAAGGACTGAACTTTGTTTTAGAAAAAATGATCCAGGCAGCAAAGTAAAGACTGGAGTGGGGAGAGACAGTATGCAGGGAGGTCAGCAGGAGGCTTATGCAGTAGTTAAGACAAGTTATGATATGTCCTTGGATCTGGACAGTTTGGATGGAGAGAAAGGGGTAGAATCTAGAGATGTTATGCAGGCATGCAGGCAAATGACAAAGATAAGTCAAGTCAAGGACATTTTAAAAGTAATGGGTATTACGAGGGCAGATAGTGGTGCTCTCTAGAGTTATAGGACTGCCAGGGGGCAGTTCTGTTTTGGACGTTATGTTTAAGGTGTCTGTGGGCATGGATTTGTATGTCAAGGATACATGTGGAGACCAAATGTATCTTGTTAACTTCGGAACACTAGAATAGGTCAAGGGATTAGAAGTCTCTGTGATGTAACAGAAGAGATTTCTGAAGAGGGGACACGTGGGAGAGATGGAATTTCAGAGTTAATGAGGTTAGAGATTGTGCAATAACTAGAGAGGGTGAAATGGAGGGTCTGTCCAAATTGGCGAGTGGGTGAGGTGGGGTGGAGCAGAATTGAGAAGGATTGAGAATTGAGAAGGGGCAGGTCTCAGGAGGGTCATCGAGAATCTCAGAGGGATATTGAAGTCCCTGACGATCAGTCAAGGATAGAGAAAGAGGAGTGTGAAATTCAGATTATTAAAAGTTTGGATTTTTGGCTATCAAACACTTAAGCATGACTCCATGTGTGTGTGTGTGGTTCTTCAAGGGTTAGTGAATCATTACTTTTTTGGTAATCCCTCCTTCAGCCTAGTGCTAAGAATCAGCAACTTTCTTGCACACTATATCTTGGTTCTCCCCCTTTCTCTCTTCCATCATCATTGTCACCATCAGTAATCATCAACAATCATGACCATCAACACCATCATCATCCAACTGATTCCTAGTCTCTTCCTCATTTTCACCGATAGTACCAATAGAATAATTAGTTAGGCCTTTAGCGGATATAAAGCAAGTGTAAAATGGTGCAAAATATTCAAGAAGAAGGCCACTCTTTAGATCCATTAATCAACCAGATGGATAACATTTAATGAACACTTATGATGGGCAGAGCAAAAATCTTAAGCACTTAACTACCTTTATATTTCACTGTATGTTCCATCATTTATTGATCCAGATATATTCATATTACTGGCTGTTCTGTCCTCGTTTAAGATTCTCCTTCCACAATTTGAAGTCATATTTGTCATTAAACTTTAAGACCTGTGAGGTAAGGAGCTACATCTTCCTTACTCTTCCAATTGTTTACTGATTGCCACTTCATGTATTAAATTTTTTATTAAGTACTTTAGTGAGTGCAATAGATTAGTAGATTCAATCCCTTCCCAGAAGGAGCTTAATTAATCAATCAATTGTACTTATTTTGCACTTACTGTATGCAGAACACTGTACTAAACACTTGGGAAGTTAAAACACAGCAATACAGCAGATTCGTTCACTGCCCACAGTGAGCATACCGTCTGGAGGGGGAGACAGATGTTAATTTAAATAAATTAATTACAAATATGTGAATTAGGTACTTGGGGGCTGGTGGGGTGGTGGTGAGTAAAGGGAGCAAGTCAGGGTGATGCATAAGGGAGTGAGAAAAGAGGAAATGAGGACTTAGTACAGGAAGGCTTCTCGGAGATGTGTCTTCAATAAGGCTTTGAAGGTGGGGAGAGTAATTGTCTCTAAGATATGAAAGGGGAGGGCATTCCAGGCCAGAGGCAGGATGTGGGCAAGAGGTCAGTAGCAAGATAGATGAGATCAAGGTACAGTGACAAGGTTGGCATTAGAGGAGCAAAGTGTGTGACCTGGGTTATATCAGGAGGGTTGTGAGCTGAGGTAGGTGGGGCAAACTGATTGAATGCTTTAAACCCAATGTTACAGAGTTTCTGTATGATGTAGAAGTGGATGGTCGACCACTGGAGGTTCTTCAAGAGTGGGGAAACATGGATTGAACATTTATGTATTCATTCAATAGTATTTATTGAGCGCTTACTATGTGCAAAGCACTGTACTAAGCGCTTGGAATGAACAAATCGGCAACAGATAGAGACAGTCCCTGCCATTTGACGGGCTTACAGTCTAATTGGGGGAGACGGACAGACAAGAACAATGGCAATAAATAGAGTCAAGGGGAAGAACATCTCGTAAAAACAATGGCAACTAAATAGAATCAAGGCAATGTACAATTCATTAACAAAATAAATAGGGTAATGGCAAAATAAACCTGTGACGGGGAGAGTGAGCAGGCCCTGAAGACCTGAATGTGGGAGAGTGCACAGGCCTTGAGGAACTGATAGGGATGGAGTTAGCAGGCCCTGAAGATTTGCAATGGAGGGAATAAACAGACCCTAAAAACCTGCAAGGGAGGATATAAGCAGCCCTGAAGACCTGAAAAGGAAGGCAGTGAGCAGGCTCTGAAGACCTACAAGGGAGGGAGGGAGCAGGCCATGAAGACTTCTAAGGGGGAGAGTGACAGGCCATGAAGACCTGCAAGGGAGGGAATAAACAGGATGTGAAGACCAGTAAGGGAGAGACTGAGCAGTCCCTGAAGACCGGCAAATGAGAGAGTGAGCAGGCCATGAAGACTTGCGAGGGAGAGAGTTACCAGGTTCATAGGATCTGTAAGGGAGGAAATAAACAGGCCATGAAGACCTGTATGGGAGACGGTGAGCAGGCCATGAAGATTTGCAAGGGAGGGAGTGAGCAGGTCCTAAATCTCCACAAGGGAAGGAATAAACAGGCCCTGAAGACCTGCAAGGGAGAGAATAAACAGGCCATGAAGACCTGTAAGATGGAGGGTGAGCAGGCCATGAAGACCTGTAAGGGAAAGAGTGAGCAGGCCCTGAAGATCTGCAAGGGAGGGAGTGGCAGGCCATGAAGTCCTGTAACGGGGAGAGTGAGCAGGCCATGAAGACCTGCAACGGAGGGAATAAACAGACCATGTAGACCTGTAGGGGAGAGCATAAACAGGTCATGAAGACCTGCAAGGGAGGGAATAAACAGCCCATGAAGACCTGTATGGGAGACGGGGAGCAGGCCATGAAGATTTGCAAGGGAGGGAGTGAGCAGGCCCTGAATCTCTGCAAGGGAAGGAATAAACAGGCCCTGAAGACCTGCAAGGGAGAGAATAAACAGGCCATGAAGACCTGTAAGAGGGAGAGTGAGCAGGCCATGAAGACCTGTAACGGGGAGAGTGAGCAGGCCATGATGACCTACAAGGGAGGGAATAGGCAGGCCCTGAAGACCTGCAAGGGAGGGAATAAACAGGCCATGAAGACCGTAGGGGAGAGAATAAACAGGCCATGAAGACCTGCAAGGGAGAGAATAAACAGGGTAGAAAAATCATTCAGTCAGCAGAGTGAAATATGGAGTGGAGTGGGGTGAGACAGGAAGCAGGGAGGTCAGCAAGGAGGCGGAGATAGTATTCAAGAGCTATTCTTTCAATCATATTTATTGAGGGTTTACCATGTGCAGAGCACACAGCTTTCAACTTAATAGTACTGAATGAACACCTTCTGAGTGAAGAGCACTGTGCTAAGCATTTAAGAGAGTCCAATAGAATTGGTAGACAGGATTGCTGTCCCCAAGAGGCTTATAGTCTAATAATATTGACTGTGTGAAGAGCACTAAGCAATTGGATGAGCACAATATAATTAGTAGGCATGATACCTGCCACCACGAAGCTGGCAATCTAGGTGGGAGGACAGAGGATAAAAGAGATTGCAGGTAGGTTGAGAAGTCTCTCAGGGTAATGGGTGCCATGTTCAGCTATTAAATGAATGTGGGGAAGCTGGAGCCCAATTTCCTATATCCCACCTTCCTTTATCTGCCACAGAAAATTCTGCAACATCTCCCACAGTCATCGAGTGAGTTGAAAATCCATAGTACCTGCTCCAGCCTATCTAGCATCTTAGATGACACTCCTGCCCCAGCTGTGGCTGTTTCTACTGAAATATGCTTCCAGGGCTATTATTCTGGAGCTTGCCTCCGTGCTGGGTATCCTGGGGAACTGAGCCCACAGCAGCGGGGTCAAGACAGCTTCAGGATGCTAGACCAAGGCTGAGCTTCGAGAGCCAGCTCACTTCCTTTTTCCCTGCTTCCTGCCATCACTTGTTGCCCAGGACAAGGACAGGGCAGCCTCAAAGACATGGAACGAATTTAGGGAAGGGAAACCATATCACCATCACCCATAACTGGTTCTCTCCTAACCCTTGGGAGACTCAGAAAAGGTTCTACAACATTCAAATGGTACTGCCAAAATCAGGTTGCCTGATCACCCTATCCCAGTTGCACCCAGAAGGAAAGCAGCTGGCTTATCTGGAACCTTAAGAGTGATCCAGATCTGATATGGAAGATTCCCTTTCCCAGAATGTCCTTATTCTCCTGTCTCCATGAATTATCAGGAGTGGACTCAAAACAGAGAAGATGAGTAGTTATACCAGATGGCTCTTCACTAGCAAAGGAGAATTTTCTTTTATGTTTAGTAAAACACTCAGCATGATGGTCTGTCTCCCATAGAGGAGGATATAGAGGGTGACCAGGCAACCACTCTCCTGGCTGCTCTGTCCTTGGGCATCGCCTTGTTGAAGCAGCTGGACCGATGGAGGTGGTGAATCTGCTTGTGGTGTCTGTGAAAGACAAACACCTCGTAGCCCCTGGATGTGTTCATGGATCCCACAAAGAAGAGGTCCCACAGGGAAAGGACCACTGTAATTACTAGGGTGGCTTCTTCACTGATACCAATTTCTGAGCAATATTTGATATCCAACATGATTTGAAAACTGCTATTGGTCTGTGGGCTTATCATGCATATTGGTGTATCCAATTCTATTAGCATATTGAGGGCCCAGGAGATGAGGCAGGAAGGGAGGATGAACTCTGATAATTTTGCTTTGATTCCTGCCCACCAGGAAGTGCCGGGACTGATGGTAATGGCCTGGAAGATGCTCAAGAAGCAGGGAGTGTGGATGGCAAGGCCCCGGGCCACTGGGTAAAGGTACACAAGAATTTTACAACCAATATCATCCAGGAAATTTCTTATCCCCCAGGCCGACATAGTCTCAGGGATTCCAATGGTGAGGAGGATGACGGAGTTGGCCAAGGTCAGGTGGGAGAGAATCAGGTCGGTAGAACTGGGCTTGTGTCGGGTGGAGACCACATGAATATGAAACAGGAGTAGGAAGATGTTGACTGAGAACCCAAGGCTGAACTGTATCAGAATCACGATTCCAAATGAGAGACCAGTAGCATCCATTGTATTAAAATTTCAATAAATATCACAGCAGCCTCTTGTAGTGATACACCTGTAGTAGATAAGATCTAAGAATAGAGGTGAAGAGACTGTGAGAATGAGAAAGAAAGCAATATACCTTCAAACCCAAAGTCAAATCATATATCCTCTAGAAATCTTCCCAGACAAAGCCCTCCCAGCCCCTGCTCCATTCTATATTGCCTATGCACTTGCACTGGAACCTCTTTAGCACTTTATATTCATCATGCTCACAAGCCCACACCACCTATGTTACATATCCTTACACTTATATCATAATTCATTTAACTCGTTGTCTCCCCTTTTGAATTGTAAGCTCCTTTGGGGCAGTGACCATGCCTACCAATTCTATTGTACTGTACTCTCCAAAGCACTGAGTACAGCACTTTGCCCACAGTAAGCACATAATAAATACCAATTATATATTGCTTGATTATCTCCAGGCTTGACTCTAAAGAGCTGAGAAGGAGTGGTGAGATGATTTCCGTCTTGACCATCCATCTTGGGCTCTGAGGTCCCCAGCATCCCCTCTGATGAACTACTGTGGACCATGAAGCTGTTATCTGATTTGAGTTGCAGGGAGCAGCTCTCCCTGCTAGTGAACACCTTCAGTTCCTCCTCTCCTTGAAACTGGGATTTCTCCCTGGAGCTTGTCCTTGGCTCTGTACAAGCTCTGTGACTTGGGAGATGTGAATGGAGAAACAGAAACCACCATTATTGGACAGTGGTGTTAGGTTCGAGTAGAGCAAAGCGAGCATCCTCAGTCCCCCCAGCCCAACCCTGCTCCTGGCCTTAATTGAGGATTGAGTTCTAGAGGAAAGATCTTTCATCTTCTGCACCACCCCTTTTCTGAGGATGCCTCTGACAGGGTCTCCCCTCTCTTCCCTGCGCTCTGATTCAGTGTACAGGTTTGAGTTGGATGATTATTGCACTGTGGAAAGTGGGAAAGAGGGAAAGTGAACCGGAACATCTGACTGTGTGATGTAAGAACACCAGTGAGGGAAGGAATAAGCAGTGGATAGAGAGCAGAGGGGGCAAGTTTGAGGGAAGGAAGGGAAATGGAGTGGGAGAGACATTTGGAAAAATCAGGAGGAACAAGGCATTAGCCTTTTCTGTTCTGTGTTGTCTCCACCTCAGATATGGCCACGTGGACTGAAGTAGAGACCTCTGTGGTCCTGCCACCTATGCCCACTTCCTGTACTGCTCCTATGGAAAGTGGTATCATTGCTGCGTCAGTGGTATCCTGGAGCATGGCTAATGGAGGACAGAAACTAGAGTCCCAGGCCATGGTCACTAGTCAGTCAGTCAGTCACTCAGCCATATTTATTGAGCCGTTACTGTGGGGAGAGCAATATATCAATATATCAAGAGTTCAGTATAATAATTGCATGTTTTCTGCCCACAGTGTTTACAGTCTAGAGGGGCAGACAGACATTAATGTAAATAAAGAAATTACAGATATGTACATAAGTGTTGTAGGGGTGGGAGAGGGAATTATTAAAGAGAAAGAGCCAGGGTGGTGTGTGGGAGAGGGAATTATTAAAGAGAGAGAGCCAGGGTGGTGCAGAAGGGAGTGGTAGGAGAGGAGGCCTTAGTCAGGGAAGGCCTCGTGGAGGAGATGGGCCTTCAGTAAGGCTTTGAAGCTAGGGAGAGTAATTGTCTGTCAGATATGAAGAGGGAGGGCATTCAAGTCCAGAGGCAGGCTATGGAGAAGAAGTCAGAGGTGAGATAGATGAGATCGAGGTACAGTGTGAAGGTTAGCATTAGAGGAGTGAAGTCTGCTGGCTGGGTTGTGTTAGGAGAATAGTGAGGTGAGGTTGGAGCAGAGAGGTGATTGAGTGTTTTAAAGCCAATGGTAAGGTGTTTCTGTTTGATGCAGAAGCAGCGTGGCTCAGTGGAAAGAGCACGGGCTTTGGAGTCAGAGGTCATGGGTTCGAATCCTGGCTCGGCCACTTTTCAGCTGTGTGACTTTGGGCAAGTCACTTAACTTCTTGGTGGCTCAGTTACCTCATCTGTAAAATGGGGATTAAGACTGTGAGCCCCACGTGGGACAACCTGATTCCCCTGTGTCTACCCCAGCGCTTAGAACAGTGCTCGGCACAAAGTAAGCATTTAATAAATACCAACATTATTATTATTATTTATTAAGTTCTTGAGGTGTGGGGAAACTTGGACTGAACATTTTTGTAGAAAAATGATCCGGGCAGCAGAGTGATGTATGGATCAGAGTGCGGAGAAACAGGAGGTAAGGGGGCTGCTATAGTAATCAAGGCAGGATAGGGTGAGCGCTTGGACTAATGTGGCAACAGTTTGGATGGAATGGAAAAGGTGGATTTTAGTGATCTTGTGAAGGTCAACCCAACAGGATTTAGTAATGGACTGAAAATGTGTTTTGAATGACAGAGAGGAGTCAAGCATAATACCAAGATTGCTGGATCATAATAATAATGATGATGGTATTCGTTAAGTGCTTACTATGTGCAAAGCACTGTTCTAAGTGCTGGGGGGAATACAAGGTGATCAGGTTGTCCCACGTGGGTTTCACAGCCTTAATTCCCATTTTACAGATGAGGTAACTGAGGCACAGAGAAGTTAAGTGACTTGCCCCAAGCCACACAGCTGACAAGCAGCGGAGCCAGGATTAGAACCCATGAACCCATGACTCCCAAGCCCTTGCTCTTTCCACTGAGTCACGCTGCTTCTCCAATTATGAAACAGGAAGGATGGTGGTGCCATCTACAGTGTTGGAAATTTCAGGGAAAGGACAAGGTTTGGGTGGGAAGATAAGGAGTTCTCTTTTAGATGTGTTAAGCTTGAGGTGATGGGAGGATATCCAAGTAGATGTGTCTTGAAGGCAGAAGGAAATGTGAGGCTCCAGAGAAGGAGAGAGATTAGGGCTGGAGATATAGAATTGGGAATCATCTGCATAGAGGAGGCAGTTGTATCCATGTGAGCAAATGAGATCTCCAAGGGAGTATGTGTTGATGGAGAATAGAAGGGGACCCAGAACTGAACCTTGAGGGCTATCCACAGCTAGGGGAGCCTGTGAAAGAGGCTAAGAATGAATGGCCAAAAAGATAGGAAAGATGGTAGAATTGAAGAGGATGTAGGAGTGGGGAGCCACTGGGTAGTAGCAGGGGAGATTTTAGGGTGGTCACCCCTGATAATTTTAATTTTCTCAATAAAGTAGGCAAGCAGATCATTAGGGGTAAGGGAAAGGGGAGACGGGGGGAAGGGGGTTTGAGGAGGGAGTTATACGTCTGGAACAACTGGCAAGGGATATGGCCATGGATGTCAGTAAGGATAGAGAAATAATTTTGCAGATCAGAGGAGTGAGCCGAGTTAAACCACATAAGGATAAATTAGAAACACCTTGGCTAAGTGGTTAGAGCATGGGCCTGGGAGTCAGGCAGACTTGGGTTCTAATCCAAGCGGCTCTCTCGGCCGCTGGCCGCTTGACTTTGAGTCTGATCGGGTAGGGTCGGCTCGTCCCCCGACCCTGGTCATCGCCTGCTTATTAACACTATTGCAGTGTGCCTTACTGTAGCATGTTGCTATATTTGCGATCTCGCTTTTTATTGTTTATTGTCGTCAGACTTTGAATTTGATCAGGTCGCCCCTTAATCGAGTCTACCCCCGACCCTGATCATCACCCCTTTTATTAACACGACTATATTGTATCATACTGTATCATGTTGCTATATTAGCACTACTGTATTGTATCATATTGTATCATGTTGCTATATTACCGATTTCGTTTATTACTGTTTATTGTTGTCAGTGCTGCCACCCACCTCCATGTCCCTCCTCCCCCCCTCCCCCCTCCCGCCCCTTCCTATCCTCCCCTTCCCCTTCCCCTCTCTCGCTCAGCTCTTTCCCGCTCTCTCCTCTGTCTCCTCCCCCCCCCCCCTCTCCCGCCCTAGAACCCCACTTTACCAGCGCTACCCCTCTTCCCCCTCCCCCTACTCTTCCCACCACCAAACCCCCTCTTCACCCCCTCCCCCTTTCTCTCTTCCCCACCCATGCCCCATCCCAGTCCTCTTGTCCCACCGCCACCCCTCATCCCCCTCTCCCCGTCCAGGGCCCCGCCACCTCCTTCCCATCCAAACCCTCCCCTCCCCCCGCCCTTACCCCCCTCCTCCCCTTGCACCCACAGCTACTTTCAAGTGTGGCCTCTGGAACCCCCGCTCTATTACAGGCAAGCTACCTTTCATCCATGACCTTTTCCTCTCCCGCTCTCTCCTCCTCCTCGCCCTTTCGGAAACGTGGCTCTCGCCCGAAGACACGGTCTCCGCCGCCGCTCTCTCCAGCGGAGGCCTCTCCTTCTCCCACTCCCCCAGACTCACCGGTAAGGGAGGAGGCGTCGGCTTCCTCCTCTCGCCCCGTTGCCGCTTCCGCACTATCCCTCCTCCCCCCTCCCTCTCCTTCCCCTCCTTCGAAGCCCATATCATTCGCCTCTACCACCCACTCCAGTTACTTGTCGCCGTCATCTACCGCCCTCCCGGTCCCACCTCCGACTTCTTCAACCACCTTGACCCCTTTCTCACCTTCCTTCTCTCCTTCTCTCTGCCCACTCTGATCCTCGGAGACTTCAACATCCATATGGATGTATCCGACGACTCCTCTGCCGCCCGCCTGCTATCCCTCCTCGACTCTGCCGACCTCCTGCTCCACCATACCGCGCCCACTCACCAACTCGGTCACACCCTCGATCTCGTCATCTCCTACCGCTGCACTATCTCCTCCCTCACCAACTCTGAAATCCCTCTCTCTGACCATAACCTTCTCACCTGCCTCATCTCTCACACTCCCTCCCCCTGCAAATCTTCGCTACTGCCCCACAGAGACCTCCGCTCTCTCGATCCCATCCGTCTTTCCAATAGCATCTCTCCTCACCTTGCCGCCCTGTCCTCTCTTCCCACTCTCGACGAGCGGGTCTCCGCTCTCAACTCCACCCTCTCTACTCATCTCGACTCTCTCGCCCCCCTTTCCCTCCGCCTCTCTCGCTCCACTAACCCACAGCCCTGGATCACCTCCTCCGTCCGCCTCCTACGCTCCTATGCTCGAGCTGCCGAGCGCTGCTGGCGAAAGTCAAAGCACCGAGCCGACCTCACACACTTCAAATTTATCCTTTCCTGCCTTAACTCTGCCCTCTCCTCCGCCAGGCAAAGCTTCTTCTCCTCCCTCATCGACACCCATGCCCGTCACCCCCGCCGATTGTTCCGGACCTTTAACTCTCTCCTTAGGCCCCCTGTTCCTCCCCCTCCCCCATCTCTCACCCCCAGTGATCTGGCCACCTATTTCCTCACGAAAATCAACACGATCAGGTCTGAGATCCCTAAAGTCACCCCTCTGCCTCTCCCCTCCCCCCCACCAACCCCCTCCCCTACTTCCCCATCCTTCCCTGCAGTATCCTCAGAGGAGATCTCCTCCCTCCTTGCAAGTGCCACCCCCTCCACCTGCGCCTCGGACCCCATTCCCTCTCACCTTCTTAAAACCATCGCCCCTGCCCTCCTCCCTTCCTTAACTTCTATTTTTAACCACTCAATCTCCAAGGGCTCCTTCCCCTCTGCCTTCAAACATGCCCACGTCTCCCCCATCCTAAAAAAACCCGCTCTTGACCCCACTTCCCCCTCCAGTTATCGTCCTATCTCCCTACTACCCTTCCTTTCCAAAATCCTAGAACGAGTCGTCTACAATCGATGCCTAGAATTCCTTAACTCCCATTCTCTCCTAGACCCCCTCCAATCTGGCTTCCGTCCCCTCCACTCTACCGAGACTGCTCTCTCTAAGGTCACCCATGACCTCCTTCTTGCCAAATCCAATGGCTCCTACTCCATTCTGATCCTCCTTGACCTCTCTGCTGCCTTTGACACTGTCGACCATCCCCTCCTCCTCCATACCTTATCTCACCTTGGCTTCACGGACTCTGTCCTCTCCTGGTTCTCCTCTTACCTCTCTGGCCGATCATTCTCGGTCTCCTTCACCGGAGCCTCCTCCCCCTCCCATCCTTTAACTGTTGGAGTTCCTCAAGGGTCAGTTCTTGGCCCTCTTCTGTTCTCCATTTACACTCACTCCCTCGGTGAACTCATCCGCTCTCACGGCTTTGACTACCATCTCTACGCAGATGACACGCAGATCTACATCTCCGCCCCTGTCCTCTCCCCCTCCCTTCAGGCTCGCATCTCCTCCTGCCTCCGGGACGTCTCCACCTGGATGTCGGCCCGCCACCTAAAACTCAACATGAGCAAGACTGAGCTCCTCATCTTCCCTCCCAAACCCGGTCCGCTCCCAGACTTCTCTATCACCGTGGATGGCACGACCATCCTTCCCGTCCCGCAGGCCCGCAATCTCGGTGTCATCCTTGACTCGTCCCTCTCGTTCACCCCACACATCCTATCCGTTACCAAGACCTGCCGGTTTCACCTCTACAATATCGCCAAGATCCGCCCTTTCTTCTCCACCCAAACGGCTACCTTACTATTACGGCTCTCGTTATATCCCGGCTAGACTACTGTGTCAGCCTTCTCTCTGACCTCCCTTCCTCCTCTCTTGCCCCGCTCCGGTCTATTCTTCTCTCCGCTGCCCGGCTCATCTTCCTGCAGAAACGATCTGGGCATGTCACTCCCCTTCTCAAACAACTCCAGTGGTTGCCTATCGACCTCCACTCCAAACAAAAACTCCTCACTCTAGGCTTCAAGGCTCTCCATCACCTTGCCCCTTCCTACCTCTCCTCCCTTCTCTCTTTCTACCGCCCACCCCACACGCTCCGCTCCTCTGCCGCCCACCTCCTCACCGTCCCTCGGTCTCGCCTATCCCGCCGTCGACCCCTGGGTCACGTCCTCCCGCGGTCCTGGAACGCCCTCCCTCCTCACCTCCGCCAAACTGATTCTCTTCCCTCTTCAAAACCCTACTTAAAACTCACCTCCTCCAAGAGGCGTTCCCAGACTGAGCTCCTCTTCCCCCTCTACTCCCTCTGCCATCCCCCCTTTACCTCTCCGCAGCTAAAGCCTCACTTTCCCCTTTTCCCTCTGCTCCTCCACCTCTCCCTTCCCATCCCCACAGCACTGTACTTGTCCTCTCAACTGTATATATTTTCGTTACCCTATTTATTTTGTTAATGAATTGTACATCGCCTTGATTCTATTTAGTTGCCATTGTTTTTACGAGATGTTCTTCCCCTTGACGCTGTTTAGTGCCATTGTTCTTGTCTGTCCGTCTCCCCCGATTAGACTGTAAGCCCGTCAAACGGCAGGGACTGTCTCTATCTGTTGCTGACTTGTTCATCCCAAGCGCTTAGTACAGTGCTCTGCACATAGTAAGCGCTCAATAAATACTATTGAATGAATGAATCCTGACTCCAGTACATAGTAAGATGTGGACAAGTTCCACAATTATTATTACTATTGAAGTAGACAAGGTTGGCCCAACATCTAGATTTCCACCACCAGCACTCTGCATCTCATGCACAAGAGCAAAGGAGGTGGACTGTGGAGGTGATCCAGGGATGTGATGATAATAATAATAATAATAATAATATCATATTTGTTAAATGTTTATTGTATGTCCAGCCACTGTCCAAAGCAGTGGGGTAGATACAAGGCAATTGGGATGGACACAGTCCCAGTCCCACTGTCCCAAAGCCTTCATTCCCCTTTTCCAGAGGTGGGTTAGTGGTATGAGATCAGTGAAGGCATAAGGCAGAGAGTGAGTTGAGTTCAGTAGAGAGGGTGTCAGTTTCATAATCAATGGGAGGTAGTTTGGGTATGGAGACTACAGGGACTCATGATGACTTAAGAATATCAGTTGGGGTCAAAAGATTGGAAGTCTCATCGGGGAACAGCACAGATTTGTGGGGAGGCTGCGTGTGTGAGAGAAAGTAAAGAGGTAATGGTCA
Source organism: Ornithorhynchus anatinus (assembly GCF_004115215.2). Lineage (NCBI taxonomy): Eukaryota > Metazoa > Chordata > Mammalia > Monotremata > Ornithorhynchidae > Ornithorhynchus > Ornithorhynchus anatinus. The sequence continues at coordinate 20,474 of NW_024396819.1, forward strand.
GATTTCAGAGATGGTGAGGATAGAGATTGTGCAGTGGCTAGAAATGATAAGATAGAGTGTGTATCAGTTGGTGAGTGGGTGAGGTGGGGTGGAGCAGATCAGGGGAGTTCAGGAGTGATCGAAAGTAGGTAGCAGAAGGGTCATCAGGAACATCTATGTGGATATTGAAGTCCCCAAAAATCAATGTAGGTATGGAGAAAGAAGGAAGGAATGTGAGAAAGGGATTGAAATGGTTAAAATTTGAAGTGGAGCCTGTGGGGAGGAGGGGGGAGTTGACTGTTATTAGAATCTGGAGTAAGTGGTAGATGCAGGTGATAAGGGCTTCTAAGGAAGGGGAAAAAAGGGATGGAGAAGGTGGAATGGTGCAAAAACAGCATCGAGGCATGAGGAGGAAGCCGACACTTCCCCATTTCCCATTGAGTCTAGGGAGCGGGTGAAGATGAAGCCCACTCTAGAGAGAGCATCAGGGGTGACGGTATCATCTGGGAAGAGCCAGGTTTCAGTTATGGTGCAGAGGAGCAGTGATTGGGTCAGGAACAGGTCAAGGATGGAGGGAAGATTTCTTATGATGAAGTTGGGATTCCACAGGCTGCACTTTATTCATTTCATTCATTCAATTCATTCATTCACTTGTATCTATTGAGCACTTACTGTGTGCAGATGATGATGATGATGATGATGATGATGGTATTTGTTAGCACTTACTATGTGCCAAGCACTGTTCTTAATACTGGGGTAGATACAAGGTAATAATTTGTCCCATGGGGGGCTCACAGTCTTAATCCGCATTTTAAAGATGAGGTAACTGAGGCAAAGAGAAGTTAAGTGACTTGCCCAAAGTCACACAGCTGATAAGTGATGGAGATGGGATTAGAATCCGTGACCCGTGACTCCCAAGCCCTTGCTGTTTCCACTAAACCAGCACTGGGAACGTACAATACAACAATGAACAAATTTCCTGCCTACAAGGAGCTTACAGTCTAGAAGGGGAGATGGACATTAATACAAATAAATGAATTATAGCTATATGCTATCTATATCACTCCTATGAATCCAATGCCTTACTATGGCAGGAAAGTTTGCATAAGCCAATGATTCTTAGAGTTATGCCATTGAGAGACACTGTCTCACTAAGGTTACCCATAATGGAAAGGTCTAAGTTGAAGTGTCAGACAAAGTTGATTAAACTGTTCTGGGTAGCAGTGGCGTGGGAAATAGTCAAAGGTGGATGATCACGTGATCTAAGTGTTGATCAAAGATGACGGCAGAGACTCAAGTTTTCACTGCAGGGAAGAAGGCAATGGTAAACCACTTCGGCATTTTATCTAAGAAAACTCTATGGATGCACATACCTGAACAACTACAGATAGAGTGCTGGAAGATAAGCCTCTAAGGTCGGAAGGCACTCAGTGAGCTACTGGGGTTGAGCAGATGATGTCTCTGAGTATCATGGGTGTTTGTGACCTGGCTGGAATAAAATCTTCGGGCTCTCTGGTCGCTGATGTTCCATGCAAGAAATGAGTATCCGAAGCTATAAACACACCCTTATTATTGGAACATAGAATGTGTGGAGTATGAACCAGGAAAAGCTGGAAATAGTCAAGAATGAAATTGACCGACTGAAGATTGACATGCTTGGAATAAGTGAACTGAAATGGACTGGTATTGGGCATTTCCAATCGACTGAGCACATAATCTACTACTCTGCACACGCTGAGAAAAACAGAAGGATTGTTGTAGCGGCAATTGGGAGGAAGAAAATTGCTAAGACAGTTATTGTATATAACGTTGTCAATGACCGATTGATATCCCTTAGATTCAGAAGAAAACAAGTCAGTATGACAATACTTCAAGTGTATGCCTCAACAACAGATGCAGAGTAAGAAGATATTGGTTTTATGATAAAGAGCAGGGAGAGATTAATAAAAGCTCCAAACAAGGTGAGTTGATTATCACTGGGGACTAGAATCCAAAAGTTGGTAATCAAATGGAAATGAAGGTTGTTGGAAAATATGGCTTTGGAAATTGGAATCAAGCTGGAGATGGACATCAATTTCTGTGAATCCGGCAGGACAAGGCTGAGGCAGCATTTATCAGCCCCTTTCCTCATCTCTTTCTTCCCTCAGGGAGTGATTTATTTGTGTGTGTGTGTGTGTGTATTTGTGCAAAGAAGTGACTTGCTGAGCACGCATCTACTCTGACACTTGAACTGGAACATCTCTAGAAATATCAAGCCTTCCCTCCCTGTTGTCCAACAATCTGAAACAAGATGAGCCCAAATCTCTACCTGACAGTGACAATTACCTGCTGCTAATTGACCATCAAAGATGCCCCTGGAGAGACATGACTTCATCAGTGTCATATCCTGCTGCCCCGGAGACATCCCAGATTCTACCTGCAGCTCAGCTCTGCCAGAAGCCAAGCCTGAGTCCCCTGTGGTGTTATTTCTTGGTTCATATTTCCCATCCTCTTACATAAATCAATCAATACTTCAATCAATGGTTTTTACTGTGTGCTTACTGTTTTCAGAGCACTGTATTAAGGGTATCATGAGTACAGTTCAATATAGTTATTAGACATTATCCCAGTCCACAAGGAGCACACAGTTTAGAGGGAGAGACAAACATTAAAATGAGTGACAGATGGATACATCCGTAAGTGGCATGTGGTGGGGTAAAATTCAAGGTGTTTAAAGCGTAATGACCCAAGGGCTTTGATGACACAGAAGAGAGGGGGTAATGATGGCTTAGTCAGAGGCCTCTTAGTGGAAACATCTTAGAGGAACTGTGATTCCAGTTTGATTGTCCACGTCCTACCGCTGTCCTGGAATGACCTCCCTCCTCAAGTCCGCTAAACTAACTCTCTTCCCCTCTTCAAAGCCCTACTGAGAGCTCATCTCCTCCAAGAGGCCTTCCCAGACTGAGCCTCCCCTTTCCCTCTGCTCCCCCTCCCCCTCCCCCCCTCTGCTCTTTCCCCTTCCCCTCCTCTCAACACTATGCTCATTTGTATATATTATTTGTATATATTATTTATTACCCAATTAATTTTGTTAATGAGGTATACATCCCCTTGGTACTATTTATCTTGGTGATGTTGTCTTGTTTTTGTTTTGTTCTGCTTTGCTTTGCTGTCTGTTTCCCCCGTTTTGACTGTGAGCCCATCACTGGGCAGGCATTGTCTCTTTTGCTGAATTGTACATTCCAAGAGCTTAGTACAGTGCTCTGAACATAGTAAGCACTCAATAAATACCTTTGAATGAATGAATGAATTAATGTATGAATGAATTTTGAGGGTGGCAAGAGTGGTGGTCTGTCAAAGAGGAAAGACAGGGACTAGTTGCATACTAGAAGGAAGGTGTAAAAAACGTTAGCAGTAGAGAAATAAAGTGAGTGGATTGGGTTTCAGTGGGAGATCAGCAAGGAAAAGCAGGAAGGAGAGAGATGACATACTGTCTTAAAGCTGATAGTAAAGTATTTTGGTTTCATGCATTTTTGTTTCTACTTAAACTGAGAGCCCCATGTGGGGCAGAGGCTGTGTCAAACGTAATTTGCTGGTACCTTCCCCAGTGCTTAGAATGGTGTTTGACACATAGAAAGCCCTTTAACAAATACCATCAATTAGGAGGGTGGGTGGACAACCTTTGGAAGTTTTGAGGAGTGGGGAGGTGAGGACAGAATTTTTTTTAAGAAAAATTATCTGGGCAGCAAAGTTAAGTAAGAACTAGAATGAGGAGAGACAATAGGCAGGGAGTTAAGCAAGGAGGCTGATATGGAAGATAAGGAGGGATATGATAAGTGTTTGCATCACAGCATGGTTGCAGTTTGTTTGGCTTGGGAGGGATATATTCTAGAGTTGTGATACAGGTTAAAATGATGGAATTTTGCAGCAGACTGAACATGTGGGTTGAATGTAAAAGATGAGTCGAGGACTTTGTAAAAGTTATGAATGCTATGAGGATAGAGGTGCTACTTACAGTGATGGGATTATCATTATCATTATTACTAAATGTACCTTCGATTAGGTTTCAAAGGTGGTGAGAGTGATTGTCTGTTGGATAGGAAGAAGGAAGACATTCCTGGCCAAAGCCAGAATGGGAGTGAGAGGACACTGGCAAGATAAATGAGACTAAGCAGTGAGCAAGTTGGCATTAGAGGAGGAAAGTGTGTAGTCTGGACTGTTGTAGGAAAACAGGAAGGGAAGTTAGGTAAGAAAATGCATGGTTATTGAGTAATTTAAAGCCAATGGTAAAGACTTTATGTTTGATGCAGGATTTGGGTTGAAAGATAAGGAGTTCTGTTTTAGAACATGTTTGGACTCCAGGTACACAAAGATGCTCTGGCCAGCCCTGGAAGTGGAATCAGGTGGTTGTGGTTACTGAGGGCTTGAACTCCAGTATTATCCTGGGGAATAGGCAAAGCTGTCTAGGAGGAAGCAGCATGGACTAGTGGAAAGAGCCTGGGCCTGGGAGTCAGAAGGACCTGGATTCTAATCCAGTCTCCGCCACTTATCTGCTGTGTGACCATAGGCAATTCACTTAACTTATCTGTGCATCAGTTACCTCGTCTGTAAAATGGGTTTTAAGATTGTGAGCCCCATGTGGTACAGGGACTATGTCCAACCCACATAGAAAGCACTTAACAAATACCATTATTATTATTATTATTGTCAACCTTTATGGTGGGGAAGGATATTAGGCAAGGAAGGCCACCATTCATTCATTCATTCATTCAATAGTATTTATTGAGCGCTTACTATGTGCAGAGCACTGTACTAAGCACTTGGAATGTACAATTCGGCAACAGTTAGAGACAATCCCTGGCCAATGACAGGCTCACAGTCTAAACGAGGAAGACAGACAGCAAAGCAAAACAGAACAAAACCAAACCAAAACAAGACAACATCATCCAGATAAATAGATTCAAAGGGATGTACACCTCATTAACAAAATAAATTGGGTAATAAGTAATATGTACAAATAATATACACAAATAAGCACAGTGCTGAAGGGAGGGGAAGGGGGAAGAGCAGAGGGTGGGGGGGTAAGGAAGGGGGGGCAGAGGGGAAGCATCACCATCACCCTTACCTGACCCTGCCCTAATCCTTGAGATTCCCCAAATCAAGTCACCCTGTCCCAGTGGGACCCAAGGGGAGGGCAAGCATCTACCCTGGGAACTTAGAAGGGCTCCTGGTCAGTCACGGGAGATTGCCGTTTCACAGATATCCTTATTCTCCTGTTGCTGTGAATCATCAAGAATGGACTCACCACAAAAAAAGTGAGTAGAAATGCCAGGTGACTATATGAGCAGAGATTTTTCTTTCACGTTGTCTAAAACACTTAGCATGGTGGTGTGTCGTTCATAGAGAAGGACATAAAGGGTGACCAGGGTGATGATTCTCTTGGCTGTCTGACCTCGGGCATCACCCTGGGAGAGCAGTAGGGCCTGTGGAAGTGGTGGACCTGCTGGTGGGGTCTGTGCAGGACAAAAACCATGCAGATGCTGACTGTGCTTATGAGTCCCATGAAGAAGAGATCCCACACAGAAACTGGGATCCCACACTGTAATTATCAGAGTGGATTCTTCACTGTCCCTGATTTCTGAGCAATATTTGAGATCCAGCATTTGAGATCTTCCATCCTGGAAGATGCTCAGAAGGCAGATGGTTCAGATGATAAACCCCGGATCACTTGATAAAGGTACATGAAGATTTTACAGCCAAAGTCATACGGGAAATTTTTTAGCCCCTAAGCTGACAATGGCTCAGGGATTCCATTGGTGAGGAGAATAATGGTGTTGGCCAAGACCAGATGGGCGAGGATCAGCTCAGAGGAGCTGGGCTTGTGGCTAGTGGAGGCCACCCAAGTATAAAGCAGGAGGAGAAAGACGTTTACTGAAAGCCCAAGGCTGAACTCTATCAGAATCATAATTCCAAAGGAGAGCTCGGTGGCATCCATTGACTTCAAATTTCAAGAAGAAACTCAGCAGCCTGTTGTATCGAGAAAACTGGAGGGAGAGATTTAAGGGTGAGGAGGCGAGACTGAGGGAGGGACAGTAAAATGAAGAGAGAAACTCCCCACCTTTGAGGACATTCTAAAATTACATCTCCTCCAAGAGGCCTTCACTGACTAAGCCCTCATTTTCCCTACACCCTCTCCCACTTTGACCATGCACCCCTTAAGAACTTGATATTCACCTTACCCCCAGCCCCTCAGCACTTATATTCATATCTTTATACTCTGCCATTTCTCTCATCTGTAAGCTCCTTGTGGGTAGAGAAAGTTTCTACCAACTCTGTTATATTGTACTCTTCCAAGTACTTAGTATGGTGATCTGCATATGGTAAGTGCTCAGTTATCACCATTGATTAATTGATTGATTTCCTCAACTGTCATTTATTTTCCTCTCTGTCTCCACTGTTTTACTGTAAGCTCCTCGTGGGGAGAGATCACGTCTACTAACCCTATTGTAACCTCAACTTAGACTGTGAGCCCCACGTGGGACAGGGGACACAATCTAAACCTGTATCTTGTATCTATCCCAGCACTTAATACAGTGCTTTTCACACAGTAATTATTTAACAGAGACCTTAATTTTTATTATTTAATTGATTGATATTCCCCATCTTCTTTAGTGAAGTTCTGGTTTCTTTAACAATTTTAAATCATTGTTACCCAACAAGGTGGCAACATCTCATTCGAGTATGTGTTTGTGTAAATGAGGAACCCCAAGTGTTAGTGACCCATGACGTCTTTGGAGTCCTTAACCCCCTCAATCAGCAACTCCTTTGGCTTTGCCCCTTCCTCTTTACCATCTTCATTATCATCATCATTCCAGTCACCCTCCTTCTCTTCATCATCTTCATTATCAATATCTTTTGATTCCTGAGCTAAGTCCTGAGCAGATATAATAAAAGTGTCAGACTGTACAATTCAATGGAGAAGACAAAAATTCATTCCATCAGTCAATCAATATTCTTTATTAACTGTGTGAAGAGCTCTCTACTGAGCACTCAAGTACCCTTATATTTATGTCTATGCTCCATTATTTATCCTGATTCATTTATCTCACTAGTAGTAAGTAACATTAAGTGCTTATGTTGTGCAAATTACTGTACTAAATGCTGGGAGATCATTCAGAGGGGTGAATTAGACATGATCCTTATCCCCTGGGGGCTCACAATCTTCTATCCATTCCATCCTCGTTCATCCTTGCGCTCCCACAAATTTGTGAACCAATTAGGTTTGCTGGGTTTCCCTATTGGATTGTAAGATCCTTGAAGATAGGAGGTACTTCTTTGTTTTCTTCCAAGAGCTTAGTACAGTGCTTTTCAGTCACGAGGTCCTCAGCAAATATCAACCCGTTAATCAATCATATTAACTGAGTACCTTCTGTGCTTAGAAGAACTGAGGGGAATTGTGGAACAAATATAGAGTTCCCTTGGACCATGTAATGAAAAACTAACGTAAGGGCACAGAGTCTAATCTCGCTGTGGCCTAAGAATGAGTCTAGAGCTTCGGAGTAACTTTTTCAAATGCTTTGTATAGGGCATGATACCCAGTGGAAACTCAGAAAATACTCAGAAATAATCAGAAAATATAGAATGTAGGCTCATTTGGAGAAGGAGATATATTGTGTTTATATGGATCTTTTCCAAGTATATATTACAGTGCACTGCACCCAGTGGGTTTTCAGCAAATACCATAACTGCTAGAAACATCCATATTTCTGCCTAATTTAAGGTAAACTTCTTTATTATGCCTATTTAAGAGGAAGCCATTTTGGAAGTGCTTATTAGGGGTCATAGAGAGATAGAGGAAGAGAAGCCTAGAAGAGAGGGAAGGATGGAGGGAGAGGGAAGTCAACACCAGCATCTATCTTTAACAGTCCTAACTAAGGCCTATGGGGACTCAGACCAGATTCCCCAATATCTGAATGGTAATGCCCCAATTGGGATGTCTAATTACCCCATCCCCGTGGGACTACAAATCCCAAATCTACATCTCCTCCCCTGCTCTCTCCCCCTCCCTCCAGGTTCGTATCTCCTCCTGACTTCAGAACATCTCCAGCTGGATGTCTGCCCACCACCTAAAACTCAACATGTCCAAGACTGTGCTCCTTACTTTCCCTCCCAAACCCTGTCCTCTCCATGACTTCCCTATCACTACCATCCTCCCGGTCTCTCAGGCCGGCCACTTTGGTGTCGTCCTTGACATTGCTCTCTCATTCATCCCAGACATGCAATCCGACACCTAAATCTAATAATAATAATAATAATAATGTTGGTATTTGTTAAGCACTTACTATGTGCAGAGCACTGTTCTAAGCGCTGGGGGAGATACAGGGTAATCAGGTCATTCCACGTGAAGCTCACAGTTAATCCCCATTTTACAGATGAGGTAACTGAGGCACAGAGAAGTTAAGTGACTTGCCCACAGTCACACAGCTGACAAGTGGCAGAGCCGGGAGTCGAACCCATGACCTCTGACTCCGCAGCCCAGGCTCTTTCCACTGAGCCACGCTGCTTCTCTGCCAGTCTCACCTTCACAATATTGCCAAAATCTGCCCTTTCCTCTCCATCCAAGCTGCTACCTGGCTGATACAAGCTCTCATAATATCCTCAATGGATTATTGTGTCAGCCTCCTCTCTGATCTCCCATGCTCCTGTCTCTCCCCGCTCCAGTCTATTCTTAATTACACTGTCCAGATCATCTTCCTACAGAAACACTCTGGGCATGCCATTTCCCTCCTCAAAAATCTCCAGTGGTTCCCTATCAACCTTTGCATGAAGCAAAAACTCCTCACTCTTGGCTTTAAAGCTCTCCATTACCTAGCCCCCTCCTACCTCACCTTCCTTCTCTCCTTCTACAGCCCACCCCATACACTCCGCTCCTCTGCCGTGAACCTCCTCATGGTCCCTCATTTGCTCCTGTCCCGCCATCGACTCCTGGCCCATGTCCTACCACTGATCTGGAATGCCCTCCCTCCTCACATCTGCCAAACTAACTCTCTTCCTCTCTTCAGAGCCTACTGAGAGCCTACCTCCTCCAGGTGGCCTTCCCAGACTGAGCCCTCCCTTTCCCTCTGCTCCTTCTCCCCTTCCCATCCCTCCTTCTCCCTCCCTCTGCTCTTTCCCCTTCCTCTCCCTACAGCACTTTTGCATATTTGTATTATTTATTACTCTATTTTATTAATGATATGTATATATCTATGATTCTATTCATCTTGATGATATTGATGCCAGACTACTTATTTTGTTTTGTTTTGTTGTCTGTCTCCCCCGTTTAGACTATGAGCCTGTTGTTGGGCAGGGATTGTTTCTATCTGTTGTCAAATTGTACATTCCAAGCGCTTAGTACAGTACTCTGCACATAGTAAGAGGTCAATAAATATGATTGAATGAATGAATGAACTAAGAGGCTGTTCGAGTAATCTTCGTGGGACCTTAAGAGGAATTCAGGTCAGATACAGGAGGTTAATTTTTACTGAATCTTCCTTACTCTCCTGTAGCGGTTGATCATCAGGAATGGACTAAAGGTAAGTGAAAACACCATGTGACTTCACCAACAGAAGAGACTTTCCTTTCATGTTGGCTACAACAGAATGATGGTCTGTCGTCAGCAGAGGAGGACATAGAGGATGGGGGAAGATTTGCTTTACTGCTATGACCTCAAGCATCACCCAAAGGGACTGGTCAGGACCATGGAGATGCTGGACCTGCCAATAGTGTCTGTGTAGAATAAACATCATGAACTTGATGGCTACACGAACCTGATCGATTAGACTGTAAGCCCGTCGATTAGACTGTAAGCCTGTCAAACGGCAGGGACTGTCTCTATCTGTTGCCGACTTGTTCATCCCAAGCGCTTAGTACAGTGCTCTGCACATAGTAAGCGCTCAATAAATACTATTGAATGCATGAATGGCTATACAAATGAGCCCCATGAAGAACAGAGCATGGGGAGAGTACAAGATTGTGGCTGCCAGGGTGGTTTCTGCACTGACATTATCTTCTGAGAAGTATCTGAGGTCAAATATGATTCATACTCTGCTGTCATTTTGGAGACCTCTCATGTGTATCACTGGATCAAAATCAATCAGCATATTGATGATCCAGGAAAGGAGGCAGGAGGGGACAACTTACTTGAGTAATTTGGCTTTGTCCCCTGCCTACCGGGGGGGTACCGAGGCTGAGGGCGGCGATCTGGAAAATGCTCAGGAGGCAGATGTTGCAGATGGCGAGGCCCTGGGCCACTGGATAAAGGTATATACCTTATACCTAATGTATAATACATCCCATGTCATCCAGGATTATACATCCCATGTCATCCAGGAAGTTTCTCAGCTCCCAAACTGACACAGTCTCTAGGACCCCACAGGTGAGGAAGAGGATGATGTTAGCCAAGACCAGGTGGGCGAGGATCAGGTCAGAGGAGCTGGGCTTTTGGGTGGTGGTTAAATGGACCAGAAGTTCCCTAATGGAAGACACATGACAACCCAATCAATCAATCAATGGTACTGAATAGCTGGGATGATGTTGCCCGAGCTGAGTTGGAACCATTGAATGCAAAATACTGTAATAAGTGCTTGGGAGTGATCACCAGACATGAAAGACATGTTCCTTGCCTTAAGGAGCTAACAGTATGATAGGGAAATACATTACAGGTAAACAATGGGAGCTGGAGGAAAAGTCTGGAAGGTAGAAGAACTAAGAATATGTTAGGGAGAAATGAATAATTGAATATAGAGTTGAATATGTATTTGTTTCTGATCGCCAAGGATGAGCATAAAATGCACAAGTCCTGTGCATGGCTGATGTGTTGACCTGACTTGCAATGTTGGAATCAACCAGGGAAGTCTTACTGGAGGAGGAGGATTTTTGAATTGTACAAAATCAGAGCGTCTGGTCACTCTAATCCAGTAGGACTTTGTGGGAAGGCAGGGGGCTTAGCCGGGAACCCTATGAGGCATCCACATTGGAGTCAGGAGATTCCCTTTTCCAGAACATCTTTATCCTCCTGTCACTGTGGATCATCAGAAAGGGACTGACGGCTGAGAAGGTGAATGATAATGCCATGTGGCTTTTCATCAACAGAGGAGAATTCCTTTTCAAGTTCATTAAAATGCTCAGCATGATGGACTGCCTCCCGTAGAGTAGGACGTAGAGGGTGACCAGGGCAATGGCCCTCTTGGCCGCTCTGATCTCAGGCATCTCCCTGGGGGACCGGTCGGGTCCGTGGAGGTGCCGGACCTGCCGGTGGTGTCTGTGCAGGACAAACACCATGTAGCCGCTGGCCACAGTCATGAGCCCCACAAAGAACAGATCCCTCAGGGACAGCACAGCTGCAATGGCGAGGGCAGTTTGTACACTGATACCGACTAGTGAACAGTAATTCAGATTCAGTGCCATTTGAACATTGCTGTTGTTCTGGGGGCCTGTTACGTGCAGGAATACATTCAAATCTACCAGCATATTGAGGACCCAGGAGAGGAGGCAAGAAGGGAGGATGCACTTGGGCAATTTGACTTTGGCCCCTGCCCACTGGGAGGTGCCAGGACTGATGGTGACAGCCTGGAAGACGATCAAGAGACAGGTGGTGCAGATGGCAAGGCCCCGGGCCACTCGGTAAAGGTACATTAGGATCTTACATCCAACATCATTCAGGAATTTTTTCTGCCCCCAAGCTGACATAGTCTCTGGGATTCCACTGGTGAAGAGGATGATGGTGTTGGCCAAGGCCAGATGGGCAAGGATCAGGTCAGAGGAGGTGAGCCTGTGGCTGGCAAAGACAACACGAATATAAAACTGTAAGAGGAAGATGTTCACTGAGAGCCCAATGCTGACCTGCAACAGAATCATGATCCCAAAGGAGAGTTCAGTGGCATCCATTGTCCTGAATTTCCAGTTAAAAAGAGAGGTGACCTCCTGCAGAGCAACCAGGGAAGGGGAAAAGGGACAGAAAGAGAAAGAGAAAGAGAGAGAGATAGAGAGACAGAGAGATTGAGAGGGGAAGAAAGAGACAGAGATGGAGAAAGTCAGAGTGGGGAAGAATTTTGCACCTTTCAACAATTAATCTTGATGCACCTTCAAGACAATGACCTCTCCCAAGTGTCCACTAATGTAATCATGAAGAAGGTTGTTCAGTCAAAGGAAAGCCTTTTGTGTTATCAGGATTCAGAGTCTGAAAGACCCTCTCATAGAGCCTGGGATTGGGGCAGGAAAAAGGACATTTGGGGATTTTAAAACCCACTTAACTAGTAGAGGAGAACAGTGACTGGTGATCCAGGGAACCTGCCTACAGACTCGGTTGTGTTATCCTCTCTGAAGAATTTAGCATAATTCCATACACCCAATAAACACTCAGAAAATACCACAAATTGCTTAATCTGTCATGGGAAAACCATGAACTTCCCAGTTCTCATGGGAGCCAAGATGGATGTCTGCCATTGCTGGAAGATTCAGGAGTGTGAGGGGCAGAGGAGATTGGATGAGGAGCAGGACTGAAGAAGAGAAAAGTTAGGTTTCAAACCAGTTTGGCACTTCCCTTGGTTAAAATTGAATCATTGGCTTTGGATTTAAGATCACTCCCTCAGAAATCTCAGTCCTCCCAACTCAGCTCTTCCCTAAGCCACAGTTGGAGATTTAGTTCTAAAGCCCTTCCACTCCCTGCACCATCTCATCAGTGAGGATGCCCCTTTTGAGGTCACCTCTATCTTCTCAGCTCTCGAAAGAAGGGTAGAGGGTTGAAATGGGAGATTATCACACTGACTAAAAGTGGAGAGAAGGGGAAAGGGTTATTAATTCATTCATTCAATAGTATTTATTGAGCACTTACTAAGTGCAGAGCACTGTACTAACACTTGGAATGTACAAATCGGTAAGAGAGACAGTCCCTGCCCTTTGACGGGCTTACAATCTAATCGGGGGAGACAGACAGACAAGAACAATAGCAATAAATACAATCAAGGGGATGAACATCCAATTAAAACAATAGCAAATAAATAGAATCAAGATGATGTACATCTCATTAACAAAATAAATAGGGTAATGAGAATATATACAGTTGAGTGGACGAGTACAGTGCTGAGGGGACGGGGAAGGAGAGGGGGAGGAGCAGAGGGAAAGGGGGGAAAAGAGGGCTTAGCTGCAGAGAGGTGAAGGGGGGTGGAGGGAACGGAGGGAAAAGGGGAGCTCAGTCTGGGAAGGCCTCTTGGAGGAGGTGAGCTTTAAGTAGGGTTTTGAAGAGGGGAAGAGAATTAGTTTGGCGGAGGTGAGGAGGGAGGGCATTCCAGGACTGCGGGAGGACATGGCCCAGGGGTCAACGGCAGGATAGGTGAGAACAGGGGACGGTGAGGAGGTGGGCGGCAGAAGCGGAGCGTGCGGGGTGGGTAGTGGAAAGAGAGAAGGGAGGAGAGGTAGGAGGGGGCAAGGTCATGGAGAGCCTTGAAGCCTAGAGTGAGAAGTTTTTGTTTGAAGCAGAGGTTGATAGGCAACCACTGGAGGTTTTTAAGAAGAGGAGTGACATTCCCAGAGCGTTTCTGCAGGAAGATGAGCTGGACAGCGGAGTGAAGAATAAACTGGAGCGCGGAGAGACAGGAAGAAGGGAGATCAGAGAGCAGGCTGACACAGCCGGGATATTAATCTAGCCGGGATATTACGAGAGCCTGTAACAGTAAGATGGCCGTTTGGGTGGAGAGGAAAGGGCGGGTCTTGACGATATTATAAAGGTGAGACCGGCAGGTTTTGGTGACGGATTGGATGTGTGGGGGGAACGAGAGCCGAATCAAAGATGACACCGAGGTTGCGGGCCTGAGAGACGGGAAGGATGGTCGCACCATCCACGGTGATAGGGAAGTAAGGGAGAGGACGGGGCTTGGGAGGGAAGATGAGGAGCTCAGTTTTGGTCATGTTGAGTTTTAGGTGGCCGGCAGACATCCAGGTAGAGACGTCTTGGAGGCAGGAGAAGATACGAGCCTGAAGGCAGGGGGAGAGGACGGGGCAGAGATGTAGATCTGTGTGTCATCTGCATAGAGATGATAGTTAAAACGGTGAGAGCGAATGAGTTCACCGAGGGAGTGAGTGTATATGGAGAACAGAAGAGGGCTAAGAACTGACCCTTGGGGAACCCCAACAGTTAGAGAATGGGAGGGGGAGGAGGAGCCTGCGAAGGAGACCGAGAATGACCGGCCAGAGAGATAGTGGTGTGGCTTATTGGAAAGAGCCTGGGCTTGGGAGTCAGAGGTCGTGATTTCGAATCCCAGCTCTGCCACTAGTTAGCTGTGTGACTGTGGGCAAGTCACTTAACTTCTCAGTGCCTCAGGTACCTCATCTGTAAAATGGGGATTAACTGTGAGCCTCACGTGGGACACCCTGATGACCCTGTATCTCCCCCAGCGTTTAGAACAGTGCTCTGCACATAGTAAGCACTTAACAAATACCAACATCATTTTAGAGAAGCAGCGTGGCTCAGTGGAAAGACCACGGGCTTGGGAGTCAGAGGTCATGGGTTCGAATCCCGGCTCTGCCACTTGTCAGCTGTGTGACTGTGAGCAAGTCACTTAACGTCTCTGTGCCTCAGTTACCTCATCTGTAAAATGGGGATTAAAACTGTGAGCCCTACGTGGGACAACCTGATCACCTTGTATCTACCCCAGCCCTTAGAACAGTGCTCTGCACATAGTAAGCGCTTAACAAATACCAACATTATTATAAGAGGAGAACCAGGAGAGGACGGAGTCTGTGAAGCCAAAGTGAGATAAGGTTATTTGATTCTATCATCTAAAAACAGTGGTGAAGGATGGGAAAGTATATTACAATTATGATAACTATGAGAAGCAGCATGGCCTAGTGAATAGAGCAAGGGCTTGGCTGTAAGAAGTTCCTGGGTTCTAATTCTGACTCTGGCAGTTGTCTGCTGTGTGACGTTGAGCGAGTCACTTAAATTTTATGTGCCTATTTACCTCATCTATAAAATGGGGATGTGAGCTCCATGTGGAACATGGACTAACTCCAACCAGATTAGCTTGCATCTACCCCAGCGCTTAGTACTTTTCTTGGCACATCGTAAGTGCTTAACAAGTATCATAAGAAAAAGACTATTGTATTTAAGTGCTTACTGTGTTCCAACCACTGGAGTTGATCCAGCGTTATCAGTTCTGACTCAGTCCTTGTCCCACTTAAAGCTCACAGTCTAACAAGGAAAGAGAAAATTATTTTATTCCCATTTTACAGATGAGGTAAACAAGGCACCGAGAAGCCAACTGACTTGCTCACGATCCACAATAGACGAGTGGTCTTGGAGGAGCAGCATTACTGGACTAGTGGAAGGAGCCCAGCCCTGGGAGTTGGAAGACCTGGGATCGAATCCTGGCTCCACCATTTGTCTCCACCTTGGGTAAATCACTACACTTCTCTAGGCTTCAGTTCCTCACTGTAAAATGGGGATTAAAACTGTTCTCACTCCTACTTAAACCGTAAGCCCCAAGTAGGACAGGGATTGTTTCTGACTTGATTAGCTCGAATGTGCTACAGCACTTAGAACAGTGCTTAAGCAGTTAAAAGATACAATGGTGATCCTAATAATAACAGACACAAAAAGAGTCACCCTTAGCTAGGGGCCTGGGGTAAAGCTGGGCACAGTTCCGGCCCTCAACCCCACCCTCCTTCCCCTTCCCCAGATCTCCCATTACCAAGGTCAACAGGTAATAAGTGAGGGAGTGAGCACTGAGAGACAGATGGAAATAGAGAGTGGAAGACTGGAAGAATAAACATGTTGTCCTCCTTTCCTCCCCAGTGGGTTGCTTAAACTCGAGGCAATTGAGGTTAAAGGCAAGGAAGGAGGTGTAGCCAATAAGAGCAGGGCTCTTACCTTTGCTATTCTGCTCTGTTCTGCCTCCATCTCCTGTGTAGCCACCAAGGCTGAAGTTGGGATTTCTTTGGTCCTGCTATCTCTGCTCAAGTTACACATCCTTCTTCTATGAAATCATGGGGCTATGGCTGTGTCAGTGGGTGGCTGAAAATCGATCTCTCCTGGACCATGGTCACTGCAGTCCCGATACCCCAAGAGGTATGGTTGATCAGGGAGAAGGGAGAACTGTGAGACCCAGGGAGATGTGTTCTCTGCAAGCATCTCTCTCTCTGCCTCAGCCCTCCCTGTCTGCCAACCCCTGGGTGTCACTGAAAGCCAAATTCACAGCAACCCTCTGGATGGCAACGCTTTGCCTTCTGCATATTGAGATTAAAACTGATGCTTTCCCTCGACCTAGGACAGGAGGAGATTGACTCTAATGCTGAGGGGCCTCTATTCCAAAAGTCTTGGAAATGGGAGGGTGGGAGCCCTGGGAGAAGGTTCTGCAGGGGTGAACAGCCCTGATTCCCATCCCACAGCTCCAGGCCCAAAGCTGCAAGTTTCCTAAGGAAAGCCTGAAATCACACTGACAGAAGTGACACTGACAGCCACTATCTCTCCTACTGGCTGGGAGGGCAGCTCATGAGCAGAGAGACTCTGGCAGGAAGAGACTGAGGAAACATTTATCAGCTGCTTTCCTCATATCTCCCTTCCCCTCAGGGAGTAATTAGTGTGTGGGTGAATGAGCAAATGGCTGAGCAGTAATCCACTCTGACACTTGGACTGGGACATCATTGGAAATGCCCAGACTTCCTTCCCTGCTGTCCACCAATCTGGGACAAGTTTATCTTGGATCTCTCTGCTCACTTACTTACTGCTATCTGGCTATCAGAGATGCCTATGGAGAGACATGGAAGCATCAATGTCATATTCGTCAGCTCCAGGGACATTCCAGCTCTGACCCCACAGCCCAGCTGTGCCAGTAATCAAACCTGGTTTTCTAGTGTGTGTGTGACACTCTCTCACCCCACCCACCCTCCCGTGGGTCACAAATACTACTGTGGCTTAGCTCACATCAACCCCCTCCCAGTATGTGTGTCTCATACTCATAATAATAAAAAGAATGATTATGATATATGTTAACCCCTTACTATGTGCCAAGCACTGTTCTAAGTGCTGGGGTATATACAAGGTAATCAGGTAGAACATAGTCCCTGTCTCCCATGGGGCTCACAGTCTTCATCCCCATTTTACAGA
>NW_024396820.1:0-20541 GCF_004115215.2 Ornithorhynchus anatinus
CAAACGCAAAATGGGGTTTTGGTACTCGTTCTCCTCCCTGTTTCACCGTGATCCCCATGTGGGGCAAGAACTACATCTCATCCGGCCTGATTAACTTGCATCTACCCCAGTGCTCAGAACAGCGCTTGACCCATAATAAGCACTTAACGAAAACGATAAAAAAAGAGGTCTCAGACCCAATCTCAGCCCTCCAGGAGCTTACAGTCTAATGGTGGGGACGGTAAAATATATTATGGGTAAGGGAAGCAAGTGATTAGGAGGTTGTGTACAAACCGCTGTAGCGAGGGGTCAAGGAACACCCTAAGTACTTAAGTGCTTAGGGGGTTCAGAATCAAATGCATAGGGGACTTGATAGGGAGGGAAAACAGCGATGACAGGGAAGGCTTCCTTCCTGGATGAGATGTAAGTTTACAGGGCCGCAAAGATGGGAAGGGCGACGTTCCATCTGATGTGATGGGGAGTGAGTTCCGGGCAGGAGGGAGGGTGAGAGAAAGAGGCAGAAGCAAGAGAGAAGAGAGCGAGGCACTACGAGTACGTTGGCAATATAGAGTGAAATGTGTGGGCTGAGGTGTGGTGGGAGAGGAGCGGGTTTAGGTAGAAGGGACAGAAGTGATGGAGGGCCTTAAAGCTGTGAGGGTGAGGGATTTCTGCTAGATGACGAAATGGACAGGCAACCACCGGAGGTTCCTGACCAGAATGTCATTTCAGAAAAATCATAGGCGTGGCGGAGAGGAGAACTGCCCTGAATGGGGAGAGGAATTTCTGAGTTTAGTGGAGACTGTGTCTGTCCTTCCTGCAGACTGGTGGCGCACAGCACGTTGGGCCCGGGCTCCTGGCTGCCTAGAGGGGATGCTGGGAGAGGCGATGATGTCAGATGGGATGCTGCTGGAAGAGGATGTTCTCCGAGTTCCGATGTTCTCTCTGCCTATCGACCTCCGCTCCAAACAAAAACTCCTCACTCTAGGCTTCAAGGCTCTCCATCACCTTGCCCCTTCCTACCTCTCCTCCCTTCTCTTCTTTCTACCCGCCCACCCCCCGCACGCTCCGCTCCCTCTGCCGGCCCACCTCCTCGCCGTCCCTCCGGTAGTCGTCGGCCTATACCCGCCGTCGACCCCTGGGTCACGTCCTCCCCGCGGGTCCTGGGAAACGCCCTCCCTCCCTCACCTCCGCCAAACTGATTCTCTTCCCTCTTCAAAACCTTACTTAAAATCACCGTCCTCAAGAGGCCTTCCCAGACTGAAGCTCCTCTTTCCCCCTCTACTCCCCTCTGCCATCCCCCCCTTTACCGTCTCCGCAGCTAAGAGCCTCATTTTCCCCCTTCCCTCTGGCTCCTCCACCTCTCCCTTCCCATCCCCACGAGCAACTGAACCCGTCCGCTCAACCTGTATACTATCTTTTCGTTACCCCCTATTTATTTTGTTAATGAATTGTACATCGCCTTGATTCTATTCAGTTGCCATTGTTTTTACGAGATGTTCTTCCCCTTGACGCTGTTTAGTGCCATTGTTTTTGTCTGTCCGTCTCCCCCGATTAGACTGTAAGCCCGTCAAACGGCAGGGACTGTCTCTATCTGTTGCCGACTTGTTCATCCCAAGCGCTTAGTACAGTGCTCTGCACATAGTAAGCGCTCAATAAATACTATTGAATGAATGAATGAATGAATGAGTTCCTAGGAAACAGCATGGGTTCTCTCTCTGGGATGGGGGCGGATTGCTAAGAGCGAACCGGGGCCGCTTCTCTCCTTGCCTGAGCGAGTTCTGAATCCGAGCAGTCCTTGGGAGGGACAACCTGCCCGGGCCTCAGGACGTGACCTCCCAGGTGTGGTCTCTGGGAGTCCAGTCCCAAACGAAGCCTCCCAAATTCCTCAAGGGTGGAGAGGAGGCCCACTTCCCCTGAGGAAATGCCCCCCAGTCCCGCACACGCGGCCAAATGCCGGGGGGCACGAAGGCCCCCTCTTTGCATTTAAGGACTGAAGGCCTTCCTCCCTCCATGTCCTGCCCTGACCATCCTGTCTCCTCAGCAGCAAGGGAAGGGGTGGCCCGGGAGCCGCTCTCCCTCCAGGGTGGGGCCGGGGCCACGTCGGGGTCCGGGATCCGGGGTTGAATCACCCTGGGGAAGGCAGTCCAGTGGCCAGAGGTGACCGTCCCCCCCAAATTGGGCGGTCGTGGTCCCCGACACCCCGCCTTGGGCTCCTCGGGGATGCATCTCGGGAACCAAAGAAACAAGCTGCGGGGGGAAGAGGAGGGGAAAGGGCAGGCCCTCACGCCAGACGGGCACTATTACTTCAGAAAGGACTGGGCCGAATGACCCGGCAGCGAGCACCAGTGTATTCATATTAATGCCTGTCTGTCCCTCTACACTGGAAGCTCATTGACGTGCAGGAAATGTGTCTACTGATCCTGCCGGATTGTCCTCTCCCAAGTGCTTAAAACAGTGCTCTGCACAGAGCAATCAGTGAATGCCGTCGATTGACTGATTATGTACACCTCCGTAATTCATTTATATTAATGTCTGTCTCCCCCCAGACTATGAGCTCTCTATGGTCAGGGAATGTGCCCACTAATCCTGTTGGATTTTACTCCCCCAAGAGCTTAGAACAGTGCTCTGCATGTAGCAAGCGCTCAATAAATACCACTATGTTTTACGTACACATCCGTAATTTATTTACATTAATGCCTGTCTCCCTCTCTCGAATGGGAGAACATTAAGGGCAGGGGCAGGGAATGTGTCTGCAGATCTCCTATATTGTCCTTTCCCAGCCGCTTAGAACAGTGCTCCACACGTAATAAGCGCTCAGTCGATACCATCGATTGGTTGACTGATTGATTGGCTGACCAGAGTCTGAGATGAGGCCATGGACACCTCTGCAGGAGTCACGTTAGGATAAAGGGGGACCACTAAGTCTGGAGGCTGCTGTTTCACCACACAGAGAAACAGGGTGATTTGATGATGTCACACAGCACGCCCCGTGATGTCACGGTGCCGAGTCTTGCAGCGGGGCAGGCGGGGTGTGCGGCCCGTATGTCCCAAGGTGGGTTGTGGGGGGAAGGGTGAGAACATTCCTTCGAACTCCCGCCTTGGGGATATATGAGCAGCTGAAGCAGCTCTTTCTTGTTCCTTGGATTGGCAAGCAAAGGGGAGCTGAGACTGGAAGCGTAGGAATAATTGTGGTGCTTCCTCTCCCTTCCTCTGCCTCAGGACATCGTGCGTGTGACCTAGCGGACGCATCGTGGACCTGGCAGTCAGAGAAACCTGGGTTCTAGTCCCGGTTCCGCCACTTGTCTGCCGTGCGACCTCAGGCTAGTCATTTCACTTCACTGAGCCTCAATTACCTCATCTGGGAAATGGGAGGGGAGACTGTGAGCCCCCGTGGGACAGGGACTGTGTCCAACTGATTTGCTTGTACCTACCTCAGCTCTCCCCTCTCAGGATGGTGCCTGGAAAGTTTCCAGCACTCTACCGGTCTCGGCTATGAGAGGGAGAGTCAAGCAGAAGCCTGTCCACTCCATTCCTAGCTTGGGCAGTGGCTAGCGAGAGGCAGGCCATCTGCCACAAGTCAAAACTCACCCAAGCAGGGTGGCAGGGGCACAGGAGAGAGTCAAGGGTGGAGATGCAAGTTTACTGTGCGGAACAAGGCAGTGGAAAACCACTTCTGGATTTTTTACCAGGAAAACCCCACGGATCCACTACCAGAACGATCGCAGATAGAAAGCAGGGCATTCTGGAAGAGATATGACCACGGACCACTCAGAATAAAACAAGACACCAGTGCTTCGTACAGTGCCTGGCACAGAGTAAGTGCTTAAAAATACCACATTTATTATTATTATTGAGTGAGACACTGTAGGGAGATGGAACTGAGAGACCTGGAGAGAGGGTAGGAATTGAGCATTTCCTTTCCCATTCTTCGGAACCTTCAATCTACACCCAAACCGCTCAATAAAATCCACTTTTTTACAGTGATTTTGAGTGTCCAGATGGTTCTCCGGTTCGAAATCTTCACTGCCCATGGCCCAGATCAATTAGTGGTATTCATTGGGCGCTTACAGTGTGCAGAGCACTGTACTAAGCACTTACCCTGTACGAAGATCCAGCAAGGACTCCAGAGTTTTGGGCTGCTTGCCAAACAAATGGTAGGTCTGTTTAGGTGTGGACTGCAGTCGGATAGTACTTGGACAATCCCAAGTGTTTCTGTGGGCAGGGAATGTGTCTGCCTACTGTTCAGTAAGCGTTCAATAGATAGGACTGAATGAAATCAGTGCCTAACCCTGCACTGTGAGGAGGATAGAGGAAGAGAGCATTAGAGAAGCAGTGTGGTCTAGTGGATAGAAGGATCTGGGTTCTGATCCCAGCTCTGCCACTGTCTGCGGGGTGACCGCCGGCAAGCCACTTCACTTCTCCGTTACCTCATCTGCAAAATGTGGATTAAGTCTGTGAGTCCCATGTGGTAACTTTATTACCTTTTATCTACCCCCAGCGTTTAATACTAGCGCCATAGTAAGCGCTTAACAAATGCCATTAAAAGAGAATAAACCCAGGTGTCCTATTCATTATCTAGACCAAAACACTGATTCTTTATAGCATTGGGGATAAAGTTTGGGATGAACCATGGGCATGGTGGAGTTTCTCTGTCACTTGGCCACTGAGTGAACTTGGGTAAGTCACTTCAATTCTCTGGGCCTCAGTTATTAAAGTGGGGATGGAGACTGGGAGCCTCATGGGGAACGGGCAGTGCCAAACCCAGTTTGCTTCCATCCACCCCAGCGCTTAGTACAGTGCCCAGCACATAGTAAACCCTTCACAAATACCATTATTATTATTAGGAGGTGTATGTTTACATGTGGTGAAACCAGAAAAAGCTTTTGTGAACTCTGGACTCAATCTTTCAGTGTCCCGTGAGCTTTCAACAGACGGAGGGCAGCAAAGGATAAGAAGAACGAGTCAATGGGAACGGCAGCTCAACCATTCTGTCCATTCTGCTTTTCTTTCCATGAATCGATGTTTCGCTGATGTGGGTCTGTGCTGAGACCATCTGCTTGATTTTAGCATCTGCCTCTCTCACCAGATTATGGGCTCCTTCAGGGGAAGGGATCATCATGACTACATTACTGTACTCTCCCGAACGCTTGATTGCCCAGAGCTGGCGCTAATAGGTCTAGTGATTTGCCCATGGTGTGGCTCTGGGCAAGTTCTTGTGCTTCTCTGGGCCTCATCTGTAAAATGGGGATTGAACAATCAACCAATCGATGGGGACTTTTAAAGGACTTTGTGGAGATTGCTGCAGTCATGAGATTGCTACAGAATAATAAAACCTCAGCCAAACGTGAACAGAATCAACTCACCAGGCCTGCAGTCTATGAAGTGACTGTGGAGAGTCGCTGATGGGCTCTTAAGAGCTGTTTCAAGAGGGCTTTCCCTCCGCAAATGAATTATAAAAGCCCAATCAGTAGAAAGGAAGAAATCGTCCTCAACTTATAGTACTGTTCAAAGTATCCACGGATCTGTTTGTATTGACATATATTTTTCAGAGTAGGCAAAGTGCTGCATACTTCAGGATGGTTTTTTATGGCAATTGTGAAGTGTTTATTTGTGACGTGTTTTTGTGGTATTTGCAAAATGTGTGTTAAACCACTCTTCTAAGTGCGGGGTAAGATATAAGTGAATTAGGTTGGACACGGTCCCCGTCCTACCTGGAGCTTACAGTCTAATTAAGAGGGAGAATTGAGGTACAGAGAAGTTAACTGACTTGCCCAAAGTCTCACAGCAAGCATTTGGCAGAGTTGGGATTAGAACCCAAGTCTTCTGACTCACAAGCCCAGGGTCTTTCCACTAGGTCTGCTCCTCCATTATTATGTGACATTTTGTGTTAGCTATTCCTTGCTGTTTGAAAAGTGGGAGGCATAAGCCAAGTTTTAGAAGGCTTTTTCCCCCCTGAAAAAAACCTGTTCCCTGAAAGATACTTTTTGAATCTCATGTTCAAGCATCTGAATCGGTCCTCGATGGGAAATTGGAAAAAAACAAGCAGGGGACGGAGATTTCTGCCATAGGTCTTCCTCCTCCAAGTCATTATCCAGGTTACTAATCTCGAGGGTCGGGGTTAAGCACAAACCCCCCTGAGTGGCTTTCTATTTTTCAAGTTTGAATTTTAAAAACAAAGTTGTTAAAGGACGGTTTCAACGAGAGTGTCAGCTAGGTTTTAAAAAAGACCGACCGCTCCTTTAAACAAGGGATCACTTCATCAACTGGACCATTTCCCTTTCCTGTCCTCTGACTTGGCAGATAATGGGAAAGAAAAAAAAAAGCCCATCTTTCTCTTCTGTCTGCAATTGGAAATAAATGTGAACTTTTTTTTTCTTCATATATAAGGAAATATAATAAAGGCTAAGGGAAAAATGTGGATTTAAAATAGATTTCTGGACCAAAACCTATCTTCACCATGGGCCTCTTCGTTGCTTAATGAGGGCTTTCCCTCCCAATAAAATAGGTGTGGTTTCCATATATTTAGCCTCAATCAAATCTACTGAGCTCTTACTGTATGCAGAGCACTGTACTAGGCATCTGGGAGAGTACAACAATAAACACATTCCCTGCCCACAGTGAGTTTACAGTCTAGAGGGAGAGACAGATGTGAATATAAATATAACCCAAGTGAACTCAAATTTCTCTAGGAAATAACAAGCTAAATGTGCATGGTGAGGCTCTTTCGCGAACGGATCCTACGCTTACACGTAGGTTTCCACGAACTTTGCCACCCACGGAAAACTATGGCAAAGTTGCGGTTTGAGTTGTATCAACAGTAGGATTTGGGTGCAGGGTTGGGCTAGTGAGGTATGGCAGGCTGATAGCCCCTTGTGGGACAGGGATTATGTTCAAACTGATTCACCTGTACCTGTCCGAGAGCTCAGAAAGGTGTTTGACACATACAAGTGTTTAATATTACAAAAAACAAAAACTAGAAAAAAGATGTGGAATCCCCATTTCACAATTGAGGAAGCTGAGACACAGAGAAGTGAAGTGACTTGCTCAAGGTCACCCAGCAAGCAGCTGTCAGAACCGGGATTGGAACCCAGGTCCTCTCACCTCCAGGCCGGGCCTCTTTCCACTAGGCCACGCTGCTTCATAATCATGAGACTGTGAGCCCGCTGTTGGGGAGGGATTGTCTCGGTTGCTGAATTGTACTTTCCAAGCTCTTGGTACAGTGCTCTGCACACAGTAAGCGCTCAATAAATACAATTGAATGAAGCAAAGGTGCCCCTCTGAGGCATCCAGTTTGGAGTGGGTAGTTACTGTTCTTGTCCATTTTGGATTTTGCACTGGACTCTAAACTGTAAACTCACTGTGGGCAGGGAATGTGTCTGTTTATTGTGATACTGTATTCTCCCAAGTGCACACAGTTAGGGCTCAATAAATACAACTAATTCCCAACTTCTGACCCAAGATCTTCTGAAAGAACTCACAGGACCCTGTGAATGTCGGTAGAATAAAGGTAGAATTTTGGATTGTACCTTCCCAAGTGCTTCAGAACAGTGCTCTGCACACGGTAAGCACTCAATATCTACCGATTGATCGAGAATTTAGGGAGAGACAGACCGAGTCCAGCATGCCGGAGAATGGCAAATGGAAACCCAAGTCTTCAGGAGCTAGTAAAGGCAGTCCTTCTTAATACTTAAAAATTTACCAATACGCTCATTTCTCTTCAGGGTAACTTGCAAGTCAACCAGGGCTTCGGCTTCTTTGGGAAAGAGCAAGGGCTTGTAACTACCCCAGCGCTTAGAAGAGTACCTGGCACAAAGTAAACACTTAACGAATGCCATAATTATTCATTATTATTATTAGGCTGATTGAACAATAAATGGACGTGTTCCCTGTCCCACAGGGCAAGACAGAAAATATGACTGCATAAATCAATAAATAAAAACTGTAGACCGTAAGCTCTCTGTGGCCAGGGGTTGTCTCTATCCACTATGTTGTATTGCGCTCTCCTATGTGCTTAGTACAGTGCTCTGCACACAGTAGGCGCTTAGCACCCCTGGTTGATTTACTGATTGATAAAACATTTAATATGTATCTCATCCAGGCAATCCAAATAAGTATTCTATTCCTCCCCACCCGCTACAGCGAAACAAGAAGTCGATGACATGGGGGAGAATTTATGTTAACACACAAGGTATTAAATGGCCTCAACTTCCATTTTATTGTAAGGTAGGAAGAGAAGAACTGGCTTTGCCAGGTTGCCAGGCAGCAGGAAAACCACGGTAAACTAACTCAGCTCAGAAACAGAACTGGAATAGAATGCCATTCTACTGCCCTGTCTTATGCCATCGAGTCGTCTCTGAGCCGTAGCGAGTCCGTGGGCACATCTCTCCCAGAACACCCCACCTCCATCTGCAATCGTTCTGGCAGTGGATCCATAGAGTTATCTTGGTAAAAAAATACAGAAGTGGTTTACCGCTGCCTTCTTCTGCACAGTAAACTTGAGAGTCCGCCCTCGACTCTCTCCCGTGCCTCTGCTGCCCAGCACGGGTGAGTTTTGACTTGTAGCATATGGCCTTCCATTCACTAGCCACTGGCCGAGCTAGAAATGGAATGGGTAGCCCTCTGCTAGACTGTCCCTCCCGCAGCCGAGACTGGTAGAGTCCTGGAAACTCTCCAGGTGTCATCCTGAGAGGGACCATTCTATTGTGCTCCTTCCCTAATTTTTTTAATGATATTTGTTAAATGTTTACTATATGCCAGGCAAGACAAGCCTATCTGGAAGGGGTCAGGGAAAGGAGAGCAGAACAGGAGGGACAAGTCTGTGAAGGGGAGGAGTCCGGGCTGCAGTGAACAGGTAGCTTCATTCTGTGCTCCTGGACTCTCCTAAACCTGGAGTACAGTGCTCAACACAGAGGAAGCCCTCCGTCAACACCACGGATTCAGTGCTGGACCAAGTGTCGTGTGGAATTTCCACAGCCATGGAGAAAGGCTGGAGAGCAAAGAGGCAGGTGGAGAGGCCAAGAAACCTTCTGCAATGGAGGGTTAGGCCCTTCACCCCATGACCCACTTCCTTCACAGGCACAAAGAATGTCGGGAAAGCCTGCCAAGGATGCCTGGAGGGCAATGACCTGGCCCAGAAGAGCCCCTAGGCGACAAGCCAGAAAGCAGATTCAACGAGACCCCAACTTCCCTACCTCCAAGGGATTGATGGAAGGTGCCAAACTGCATCACCCGGGATACAATTCAGTTTCTGGCACGAGACCTGCCTTCCGTCCTGCCAGGCCACACTGCTAGGACCTGGATTTCAAGGACAAAGCAACGCCACGCTGCTTCTCAGAGAGAAAGAGATGAGACACCCCAGTTCCTCCCGACCTTAGAAACCACAAACTGCCACCCTGAGTCCGAAAGGGTCCCTTCTCTGGAGAGTGAGGCTGTGCCGTGACCCTGCCGTCGGGACTGTCGTCCCAGAAACACTTGACCCATCTCTAGAAGTCAGGGCCCTGGATCTTCCTTCCTTCACTCAATCATTCATTCCAGAGTATGGACTGAGCACTTCCTATGGGCACAGCAATGTACTCACCGCTTGGAATGTTACTTTCGACAATGCACAGAGACTCTCCCTGCCCAGTGACGGGCTCACCCTCTCAACAGGGGAGACAGGCAGCTATGCCAAACAGAGCCAAAGAAAAACAAGAATGTGAGGAGGTCTCAGTCCCAGGCAAATCGGAGAGAACTCGCTTCCTGCACAGAGCCCGGGCCCCTGTTCTCCCCTGAGTGTCCTGAGCCTCATCACCCTTCTTCCCCCCATGATTCACACACACACACACACACACACACACACACACACACACACACTTCTCTTTGGGGTAGCAATGCAGTCTATTCAGGAAGAAGGAAAATCTGGGAGTGGAATCTGCCCACAGTATAAGAGAGAGGATCCTCAAAGCTGAGGAGAAGCACTGAGCAACCATTTTTTTCTTACAAGTGGCTCAGGGCCAGGCCCGCAAGGCCAAAGCCGGCAGGGGTGTGGGGGGTGGTTCCATCATGGAATGTAAGGGTTTGGGGCCAAACCTTCAAGGTTAAGGCTGGGGGGCCCAAATTGGAAGGAAAGGATGTGGGGGAACTGTGCAAGGCACCCCGGCGCCACCACATCTCAGCTAGGTGACTGTGGACAAGTCACTTCACTTCTCTGTGCCTCATTTACCACCTCGGTAAAATGGGGAGAAAGTCGGTGAGCCCCACGTGGGACAATCTGATGACCCTGGATCTACCCCAGCGCTTAGAACAGTACTCTGCACATAGCGCTCAATAAATACTATGGAATGCATGAAAGGGCAGGCCGGGGGCAAGGTTAGCCTAGGGGAAAAGGTTTGGCCTGGGTAAAGAGGTTTGGCCTGGGGAAGAGTTTTTGCCTACAGGAAAAAGTTAGTCCAGGGAAAAGGTTAGGCTAGCAGAAAAGGATAGGCCAGGGGAAAATATTAGGCTAGGGGCAAATGTTACAATAAGGGAAAAGATTTGGCTAGGGGAAAAGTTTAGGACAGGGGAACAGATTAGGCCAGGGGCAAAGTTTACAATAGGGGACAAGGTTTGGCTAGGGGAAAAAGGTAGGCCGGGGAAGAGGGTAGGCCAGGGGAAAAGGCTAGGCCATGAGAATAAGTTAGCATAGGGGAAAATGATAGGCTAGGGGAAAGGTTAGGCCAAAGGAAAGGTTAAGCTATGGGAAAGGTTAGGCTAAAGGAAAACCTTAGGCTGGGGAAAACGCTTCGCTAGGGGTAAGATTAGGCTAAGGGAAAGGTTAGGCAAAGGAGAAACTTTAGGCTAGGGGAGAAGGTTAGAGTAGGGGAAAAGGTTTCCCTAGGGGAAGGGTTTAGGTTACAAGAAAAGGTTAGTCAAGGGAAAAGGTTAGACCCGGGGAAAAAGATAGGCCAAAAGGAAAGGATAACCCAGGGGAAAAGGTCAGGCCAGGGGAAAAGTTCAGGCCAGGGGAAAAGGTCAGGCCAGGCGAAAAGGTTGGCCAGGCGAAAAGGTTAGGCCAGGCGAAAAGGTTAGAATGGAGGAAAAGGTTAGAGTGGGGGAAAGGATTGGCCTGGGGAAAAGGTTAGACCAGGGGAAGAGGGCAGGCCAGGGGAAAAGGTTAGACCAGAGGAACAGGTTAGGTCAAGGGAAATGTTTAGGCCAGGGGAAAATGTTAGGCTAGAGGAAAACATTAGGCTAGGGGCGAAGGTTACAGTAGGGGATTAGGTTTGTCTAGGGGAAAAGGTTTGGCTAGTGGAAAAGGTTAGGCCTAGGTAAAAGGTTAGGGAAAAATAGGGGAAAAATAGGGTGACCCCTCTTTCCTCTCTGGAATGAGCATGATAATCATCATCATCCTAAGTATGGTCTTTATGAAGGGATGAGGATGGCTTTTCATCCAGGCCTGAGAGGAGCCCCCGAACTGGGTGCTGCCCATCCCTGCCCGAGGATTTGGGCCCAGAGAAGGCCCTGGGAGCAGGGGTCAAAGGGAGCTGTGGACAGAGGCCTAGAGGGCAGGGCGGGTCTGGGTGGGGAAGGTGGCGGGACCACCCCGCCAGACTGGGAACACGTTGTATGAGCTTCTCTTTGTTGTGGAGTACTCGGAAGCATGGCCCAACACCTCCCCCAGCTCTTCCTGGCCTTCTACTGCTGGAGCTGGGCCTGGTCGGGGAGCGGGCACTCTTAGCTGTGGAGCCCACCATCCCCTCAGACCTCAGTCCCTGGAGGTGAGCGGCTGGAGGGATGTGAGGATGGGCAGAGGGACCCATGACGGAGATACTCCAAGTGCCGATGGCTCATCCCCCCGATGACCAGGCAGATCCCACCGGGACCCTGTGTCGAGGATGGGGGTCTCAGGACCGGGGGCCGCTGGCCCGGAGTTCTGAGGGACCGAGGATGGCAGGAATGCCAGGGAGCCCCTGCTCTGGAAGGTCCTTGCTGGGCCAGGGACCAACATGTCAGGGATGGGGGTTTTGGAAGGCTAGGAAAGGGTCAGGTCTCCTGTGCCTACCCTTTGGGTAGGGGTTGCCTGTGACAGGGCAAGAGTTTTTTCGGACAAGCCCAACATCGGCAGGAAGGACTGACAGCCGCTAGTCCTCTCACATCACCCGCCTGGCCCCGCCCTGCCCTTGCCCACCCCTGGTTGCTCTCAGGACCGCTCTGGAGGCCTTGAGGAGTCTTCTGTCCACCAGAGCATGTTGGCAGAGCTTCATGTCCTTGGAGCTGCAGGACAGCTGGCAACTCTTCTCAACCCTCGACACCTTCCAGGAGGCTGTTTCCCTTCTGGCCAGGTGTGTGTGTGTGTATGTGTGTGTATTTGTTTGTGCTTCTGTGTGTGTGTGTGTTTGCGTCTGTGTGTCTGTGTGTGTGGCGGGTTGGGAGGGATGCCCCAGGTAATAGAGCTGGGGGAGCAGGTGGGAGCAGTCTCCTCAGTCAAGTGCCCTTTCCTGGCCCTCCCCGAACTCCTATTTCCATGCCCCGGGACTTCCCAGACTGGTCTCTGAACTCAGCCCGCCGGGGCCATTTCCTCCAGGACCCTGGTCCAGAGCAGGTGCCCAGTGGTAACCAGGCTCCTGCAAACGATGGCCAGCTCTTTGGTGGGGAAGGGCCCGCAGGGCCAGAGTGTGGCCATGGGCCTGCTGGCCGAGATAAGAACCGGGGCCGAGGGGACCACGAAGCCGGCTCAGGTCGGCACTAGGGGCTGCTACCGCCCGGCAGGGACCCCCACGCCCCGAATCCCGGGTGAGATTGTGGGAAGGGGTTGGAGGGGAGCGGGGAGGAGCTGGTCCCCGTTCCCCTTCACCACAGCTTGGCACCCCTTGCCCCGTCTCTGGGGGTTCCGGCTCCGCCTCCCCGAGCATCAGACGCCTGCCCCCTTCGCCCACGCCGTCCGGCTGCAGACACGGTTTCCCTTGGCAGTTGATTTGGACCCCCGACCTGAAGACTGTCCTGGACCCCGAGGTCGTGCAGCTCATCCTCCGGGACGGACTAGAGGACCCTGATCCCGCACTGCGGGTCATCAGCCTGCAGGCCCTCACCAGCCTGCCGCTCAACTCCGACAAGGTCAGAGGCCCTGCCCGAGGGCCACCGCCGGAGTGGAAGGTGGAGGGCCCTGGGTGAACTCCAACCCGGAATCCGGACTGTCTTTGAGACCCTCCTCACACCCACCACCCACCCCCACCCGCGGAGGGCCCAGATGGGACAGGGGAGGCGGGGCGGCACAGACAGGACTCCCGGGCGCAATGGAGCCCCGGGATCGGGAGCCCAGGGGAGCCGCCTCGGGGCGGACCGCCTCACCGTCGCCCTCTCCGCCCTCATCTCCTCAGCACCCAATGCTCCTGGCTCAGCTCCCCTTCCTCCTGGAAGGCTTCAGGAGGGTCCCGGCAGGACCAGGAGGGAGTCCTAGCGGGCATGGACGTGGAGACCCTCACCGCCTGCAGCCTGGGCTCTCAGGGACAAGGCCACCTCAGTGAGGACATCGTCCTCATGCTGGGTCCCTTCTTTGACGACGTGACTCTGAGGGACCCGGGGGGACAGGGGAGCAGCCGCCACACGGCCGGAGCCCGGGACCTCCCGCCCCCACCCCGGCAGGGCCAGAGCCCAGAGGGGGCCGTTTCCACAGCTCCCACGGGGCTCGAGCCATCAGCTGCCCTTGCCCAGCTCGTCACCCCCATGGGGAGCCACGGCGATCCTCTGCCCCCCGCCCGGTTCTGTGTCCCCCTTTCTGCCGTCTTTGCCCTCACTCCCTCCCATCCACCCCCAGCCCCGTAGAGCTCAGTCCCCGGGTTCTCCCTGCCCTGGAGTCTCCAGCCCCCGCCCCGGTGCCAGAAGCCCCCTAACCATCTCCTGCTCCGCCCCGCTCCCACACTCTACCAGGGTTTCTCCTCAGGAGAGACCCCAAGTGGGAGTCTCAGCCGTAGACCTGCTGGCAGCTGTAGCCGGCAGCTGGGTGGAAGAAGACAAAACCTGCTGCCAGCAAGAGCTCATCCACTGCCTCATCCCCGTCCTCTTCCACCTGAGGGACTAGCACCCTTCAGTGCACAAAGTGAGTCTCGCCCACCCACCCCAGTCCCCGTCCTCTCTGGGTCCCTGGTCCAGGCCTGTAACTCCTTCTGAAACCCACCCTTCAGGTTCTTCCGTTTGCAGAAAGCCAGATATACGTTCTTCTGTTTGGCCCAGAGCGTCGGCTGGAGGTACAGCCAAGTAGTCGGGAGAACGCTGATTGGGGAAGAGAGGGAGAGCACGGCCTACGCTACCATCTGGCAGGCCTTGGTGAGGACGTCTGGGATGGGCGGGGGGGAAGGGGGGAGGACTGAAAGGCGGTGACCTCAAGTCCGGGGTGGGAAATGTGAGCGCGGATCCCTCCCGGAGGGGCCCATCGGGGGGATATCTTGGGTAAGTACTGTGTGCAGAGCACTGTACCTAGCGCTTGGGAGAGAAAAACTGAACAGTCGATGGACAAGTTCCCGACCCACAGTGACCTGAAAGTCTCGAGGGGTTGATTTTGGAAAGGGACGAGGAGGAGGTTGAAAGCCCAGTGCCCTAGGGTGGACCTAGGAGTTGAAGAGTTGGGGAGCGTCCGCAAGGAGGTTGGGGATGGGCTGCGGTCTCTCACTCGTTTTCTTTTACTCCGCAGATGGAGAGCTTCGAGCAAAGTCATCCCATTTTCTGGTCCCAAGCTCTTGGCATATATGAACTGCCCCCCGCCAGATGTGAAATTTGCGGCCGTTGTCTTCCTCAGTGAGTGGGGAGCGGCGGGTGCTGGGGAAAGAAAACCAACCAAGCAACCAAAAAACAAGCGAACAAACAAACAAACCAACAACAAAAGCCTCCTGATCTGTCCCGGCCGATTTTCTTTGCCGGATCCCAGAGGAGGTCCTTCCTGGCTCCTTATTCCATGCCTCTGGGGGCTAGACATGGAAATTGGGCAGTAGTCCTTCCGGGAAGCAGGTGGAGCAATGGATGGGCAAACAAACGAGAAAATAATGGCTTGTTTCCTTTCCCCTCAGTACACACCATCGCCATCATCCGCAAAAGCCCGCGATTCTCCGAAGCAGACTTGGATATCTTCTTCAATAGTGAGTCCCCAACGTAGACATACACACTCTCTCCCTCTCTTGCTTCTGTCTGTGGCCATGCTCTGTGCTTCCTCCTCTGTCATGCTTTTCTCTCTCACTCCCCTTTCTGAACGCTTCGCCTCTGGGCCTCTAGCAGTTATTTCCCCCTAGACAGTCAGCTCGTTATGGGCAAGGAGATGTTGGTATTTGTTAAGCGCTTACTATGTGCAGAGCACTGTTCTAAGTGCTGGGATAGATACAGGGTAATCAGGTTGTCCCACGTGAGGCTCACAGTTAATCCCCATTTTACAGATAAGGGAACTGAGGCACAAAGAAGTTAAGTGACTTGCCCACAGTCACACAGGTGCCAGGTGGCAGAGCAGGGATTCGAACCCATGACCTCTGACTCCCAAGCCGGGGTTCTTTCCACTGAGCCACGCTGTTTCTGCTCATTCTGTTGGAATGTATTCTCCCCAAGTGCTTAATGCAGTGCTTTGCACATGGTAAGCGCTCACCGACTAATGGATTGATGTCTCTGCCTTCCTCTTTCCTCTGTCTCATCTTTCAGCCTTTTCCTTTGGGCCCCTTACCATCTCCGCAGCCCTGGGTGTGTGGTCGTAAAAGGACAGAACGAGGGGAGAGGAAGTTATGGGCTGGGGGGAATGGAGTGGGGAGGGGACTGGAAGACTCCTCCCAGGTCCCGGGGTTGTGCTCCAGGGGAAAGTGGGGGAGAGGGACAGCTGTTAGGGCCCTGCATCTCACGTGCTCTTTTCCACCCCCTTTCACCAATTCACACCCTAAAAAACGACCCCTCGGCCAAGATCCGCCGATTCCTGAGGTTTCTCAAGAGGAACCTGCCAGAGAACGATGACCTCTTCTTCTTCTGAGGGCTCCAATCCTGTGGGAGAAGAAGAAGCCTGGGAGGACGAGTGGTGTCAGACTGCTCGTAGGGTTCCCCGTCTGCAGCAGTGGGGGCTGCCTTGGGACATGCCATGGGTTCAGGGCCCAGAAGAATGTAGTGGATCCGGCCGCCAGACAGCCATGTAAGGGAAGGGGGCTCAAGGGGCCAGGGGCCAGATTGGGGCCAGAATTGCATTCCAGACTGGGAATTTGATACCATAGCAGGAGGAGGAGGAGGAGGACGAGGAGGAGGAGGAGTGCCAGGAATAGGTGGAGGAGTTCAAGGAAGAGCTGGAGGAGGAGAACCAGAGCAGTCGGTGGAGGAGGACCTGGACCGCGGGAGGAGGAGGGCAAGGACAAGGTGGAGGAGGAGGAGGGGGGCCAGGACCAGGCAGAGGAGGAGGGTCAATACCGGTTGAAGAAGGAAGGCCAGGACAATCAGAGGAGGTGGACCAGGACTAGGCAGATGCGTAGAAGGGCCAGGATCAGGTCAAGAAGGTGGGCCAGGACCAGGCAGAGGAGGAGGGCCATGACGAGGCAGGGGAGAAAAATCAGGACCAGGCACTGGAGGAGATCCAGGAGCAGATGGAAGAGGAGGACAAGTGTCAGGCAGAGGAGAGAGGCCAAGACCAGGTGCCGGAGGAGGGCCTAGACCGGTGGGAGGATGAGGGCCAGGACCAGGCACAATAGGCCAGGTGCAGGACGGGGACTGGGGATGCTGGGGAAGACTCACTTTGCACACTGTCGGGTGTACGTCCTTCTGTGGAGCAAGGTCCGGAGGAGGCAGCGGACTCGTTCCTATTGCAGGTAGGCTTCTTTCTCAGTCACCCAACCTCCTGCTACGTCTGCTAGCAACTCCACGGCTGCGACCCCCACTTGGGGTCTCTTCTGAGGAGAAACCCCGCTGCTGGAGTGTGAAGGAGGGGCAGGAGATGGGATGAGGGCTGCTGGCACCAGGGAGGGGCCTGGGGCCCCAGGGCAGGGACAATCGGAAGGGAGAGATCTTTAGGTGGAGAGTAGGTGTCAAGGGCAGCGCCAGCATAGGGGAAACTGCCCCGAGTATCGGGGGAAGACTTGTGGCTCGTTGCTGGAGTGACGTTATCTGTAGAGAAGGGCAGCCGATGCCACGAGCCCAGGTGGAGCGGCCCCTTCTGGGCACTGGCACCGCCGGGGCAGGGTTAGGAAAGGTTCAGCAGGAGAGGGAGGAAGGAAAGGAAAATGGAGGAAGAAGCAAGAACAGTCAGGGCGTCCGACAGACAGACAGACAGACAGAAGACTACGGTTGGGACTCATCCTGGGACAGGAATTCCATGTCTTGGTCGACGAGCCACAGATTATCCAGACTGATGATGATGGTGTATACCAAAGAATGTATATCTGTCCCTCTGGGCACTGGCAAATCTGGGGTGGGGTGAGGGGAGGTCGAGAGGGAGAAGGATGAAGGGAAGGAAGACGGAGGAGGAAGCACAGAACAGAGAACAAGTCAGACAGATGGAAAGTCAGAGGCAGAAGACTCCGCTTGGGACTTACCCTGGGAAAGGAATTCCACGTCTTCATCCAAGAGCCACAGATTATCCAGACTGGTAGTGATGGTATGTACTGAAGAATGTATATCTGGTCTTCGGGAAATGGAGAACCAGAGTGGGGTGGGAGTCAGAGGGTGGGGGAGAAAAGGACCAGGCACCAAAAATGGGCAGGGACTGCAAAAGATGGGGGAGAAGCACTTTGCTCATTGTAGGGTGCTCGCCCATTACATGGAAGAGGTTGCGGAGGTGGCAGTGGATCAGCTCCTGCTCTAGTAGGCAGGCTTCTTCCTCTAGTCGGCAGGCTTCCTCCTCCATCACCCAGCCACCAGCCAGGGCTGCCAGCAGCTCCAGGGCGGCGTCCCGCATTTGGGGTCTCTGCTGAGAAGAAAACCCCAGTGGAGTGTGGGAAGGGCAGGAGATGGGAACAGGGCAAGTCCTTGTCCTGCCCGGTGGCTGAGGGTCCTGCCGTGTTGCGGCCCGACACTGGAGAGATCACGGCATCCTTGGGGAGCTGTCCCAGGCGGTGGTTAATGGTCCCAACCGGTCTGTGGTCTCTCGGTCGTACCATAGCAGCAGCGTGGCTCAGTGGAAAGAGCATGGGCTTTGGAGTCAGGGCTCATGAGTTCGAATCCCAGCTCTGCCACTTGTCGGCTGTGTGACTGTGGGCAAGTCACTTAACTTCTCTGTGCCTCAGTTCCCTCATCTGTAAAATGGGGATTAAGACTGTGAACCCCACGTGGGACAACCTAATTCCCCTATGTCTACCCCAGCGCTTAAAACAGTGCTCGGCACATAGTAAGCGCTTAACAAATGCCAACATTATTATTATTTATTATCACTTGGCTGTGGCCCTTGTCCTCACGGGCTTCCTGTTCTCCCTCAGGCTGGTCGCACATAGAACAGCCCCAGGCCATCATTCCCATCCTATCTCTTCACGTGGGAGCTGAGAAACATGCAGATCTTGTTCTCAGCACTTGCTGGGATGACTTACTCTTAATAAGAGTGCTCCTGCACTTCAGCCCAGAGCCTGGATCAAGCCAGAGCTGCAGTCTGGGAGATGCGATTGGCCGTTCCTGTCGGGGTGGAGCAGCAACGGTGGCCATGTGGACAGTGGTTATTCCAAACCCCTCACTTACCCTTCTGCGATAGGGCAGCTCAGGTCCACCGGCCATCCGCCGCTTGGCATCTTTGGGAGTGGACACCTGAATTTTCCTTGCTTGCTTTGTAATTCTATTTCTCTTGGTCCTACTTGTTATCTGCTGCTGTTGTAGAATCTAGTGCTGAGGCCCCGAAGTGAAACCCCTCTCTCTTTGAGCCCGGTCATTGGCAAAGTGCTCGGAATGGAGTGGAGAAGAAGAAACCTCAGAAGAATACCATGGAAGGGAAGAAATGACTGTCCAGATATGGCATTAGTCGTAGAGATGTCAAGAACCCTACTGGGCCTCGGGGTGGGATGTCAGACTAGGAATGTGGGTCCTGGCTTGGCGCAAGAAAGTAGACGAGGAGAAAGGACTTGGCAAGCTTGTCCAGCATGTTGCCCGCACGGCTGACACTGGATTTGCTGGCCTAAACCAGGTGGCCGTTGTACAGGAGACCTGGTCACACAGATCTGTGGGCTTCAGGAAGGCCCGAATAGACTCTGAGAGCCTGGAAGGTATTTGAGCGTTCCTTTACTCACATTTCCCTAATGTGGCCTCCCCAGTTGGTTCTGGCATATTTTGACTTTCCTTGCTCAATTCGTGCCTGAAATGGTCTTATGCTTTGTTGGCCTCCAGCTTTTTCTCTACCTGATTTCCTGCCGCTGCTCCCCGAAGATGCCCCTGAAAGCACTCGGCCTAGAACAACATTGGACCTAGTCAGTTGGACAACCGTGGCCCTGTGGCGGAGTGTGAGATCGGCCCGAGCTGCCTTCAGCGTCGCCTGACCAGAGCGAGCCAAACCGACTCCACTCAGGAAAGGCCCCCCCTTCTCCTCTGTTAACCAGAAATTGTTACATGCTCTGAGTTGTTTATGGATGGGTATCAAAGACTTGGAGTTTGAGGCCACAACCTGCAGATATGGCTCCACAGGGACTTCACATCACACTTCACAGGGACTGAACATCTCACCCAATTGCCCAATACCTTCCCCACCTGCCGTGTCCACGGAAACACATTTTGATGTAGGTTAGGGTCCATGCGGAAGAATCTCGATGTCGCGTGTTACAGGCAGATAATCTTTTCCGCAACATGGCGGTGATATTGGGTTGCTTGCCTGGTTAGTCAGGGGAATATGAAATATTGGGTTGCTTGCCTGGTTGGTCAGGGGAATATGAACGCCCAGTTGCCACTTCCACGCCCTCCCCCATTAAAGCCACATGCACCCGAGCTAACCCCGACACCTTGCAACCTGGAGGGGAGGCTAGGACAGCCCAAAGGGTGCTTGGCCTACCCACGGGTGCCCATCCGGAGGCTCCGTAAAGGTCTTGCCGAGTGCTAGAGAGGAAAAGGCGTTTGAGGACCTGTCCACCTGAGATAGAGGTTGAGGCAAGTGTGCAAACCGCCCCGTGGTGGGGCGAGACATAGGGTCCCTAAGGGTTGTTTGCCAATGTCCCTTTCGTTCGAGGTTTACATATGTTTTGTGCAAGAGATGCCCAACTTTTGGAGGTTTTGGCAGTAAAGGCGTAGCTTTTCCATAGGCAGATGCATTCAAGCCTTAGTTTGTTCAGAGGTTTATGGATTAATGCCATAGTTTACGGGACCAAACTCCCTGGGTTCATTTTCTTCTTTCTTCTTCACCTGGATCTAAGCCCCCACAGATGAACCCCCTCTTTCGGGAGATGTTGTTTGTCTAGCAATCTCCTGAGGCTGCTGAATGGGGCCAGGAAGGGTTGAGGTTGGCAAGAGGGGGACAGCAGACCAACAGCTCCAACTGCTACAGAGCAGGGAAGCCAGAAAGGGGATTCGGCAGGCCTGACCGCCTGATGGGCCGATAGAGAATTTTTATCCGGGGACGCTCGTGGTGGTCTTAGCCTGTACTCGAACCGATCATCTCGCAGTAGGAGAAATCTCAATGCCTCTGGGGTGAGGGCT